>NC_133510.1:129890000-130072500 GCF_049354715.1 Callithrix jacchus | reverse complement strand
GTATCTGTTATTCATAAAGTTGAAATGGGATTTTAAATTTCTGCGGAAGCTTTCTCACTCTCTGCTTGAGCATTTTATAAATGGAAAGTCTTCCTTCCATAGGATATTTTCAATTTGAGTTCTAAAAAATTTATTTATTAGATTTTTCTTTTTCTTTTGTGGTTTACTATCTGTCTTCTAGTTTTGTTTTTTTTTTTTTTTTTTTTCCTCTAGGAGAAAGTGTTTATCTTAGAAACACAAATACGCTTCTCAAAAGGGACTCTGCCTAATAGAAAATGTGGTCTTCATTTTATAATTCATTCTTTATATTTAATTTCAGATTTCCACCTTCTACATTTTCTTCCATTGGCTGGTAGTTATGCGATATTAAAAAAGGTTTCCATCAGATACTTAAACTAAATTTATCATTTAGGATTTGTGTTTTATATTCACCAGAGTTCCAGTAATTTCTTTCTGTCTATTCAAGCCCTTCTCCCTTTCTTTCCAGCCTACGAATTCTTTTTTTTTTTTTTTTTTTTTTGAGACGGAGTTTCGCTGTTGTTACCCAGGCTGGAGTGCAATGGCGTGATCTCGGCTCACCGCAACCTCCGCCTCCTGGGTTCAGGCAATTCTCCTGCCTCAGCCTCCTGAGTAGCTGGGATTACAGGCACACGCCACCACGCCCAGCTAATTTTTTGTATTTTTAGTAGAGACAGGGTTTCACCACGTTGACCAGGATGGTCTCGATTTCTTGACCTCGTGATCCACCCGCCTCGGCTTCCCAAAGTGCTGGGATTACTCAAATTCTTTGTAAAATAAATTTCAGATGTTTTTAAAGACCAGAAAGTGCTTTCATAGGTTGTAAATTATTCTTCTGCCAGGCCTGCAAACTGCTTTCACTCAAGTAACTTAGAAGGGCCGGGCTTCATCTAACAGAAATCATATCTAACTTTGTAAGTGACCCACATACACACTTCACTGTGGAGAGGGGGCTCCCTTGGACTTGTTTTCAACAAGGCCTCTTTTATTATTGCACAAAGAGAGAGACCTGTTCAGATTAGTATTAGCTGATGGCAAACCCAGTGTATCTAACTCACTCAAAGAGCTGGCCTATCTTAAGGGAAGCTCGAGGCTTTCCTGGGTTTATAATCCAACTAAACTTGTCAAGAATTTTACAATGTTTTCACCTTGCCAGATAGTCTTTTGATTGCTTGCTTTGTCCACGTTAAATTATGTACTTTTTAAAGACTGTTAAGAAGGCTTACTGACCTTCACCTCCCTAGGAACCTAGAGGACCTGTGCCTGCCCTGAGCCCTCAAACATCACCACTGTGAAGGCAGAGCTGTGGGTAAAGGCTTGTGGCCATCAGCAGACCTGCCACAGTAGCCGAGGCCCTGCACTCCTGCCTCTGGTGGCCAGACCCCAGATTAGACGCAAGACCACACCGGACCCTGGAAAATGTGGAGCTTGGAGTGCAAACAAGCACCTGGCAACCAGGACAGACTGCCAGGGACTAGAGAACCAGGAGGCTTTATGGAGAAAGGAAGTTCCACCGAAGGCTTCTCTTGCGTTCCGCCTGGGAAACCAGATCGCCATGGGGCTGTGTGCTGCCAGGACCACCACCAGGGGGCGCAAAGGCCACCCCCGGCACCGCGTGGCCTCAGAGGAAACAGAAAGGACACCAGGAAGCCCACTCCTGCTGCCCTTTCTCTGCACAGAAATGTGCCAGGGCACTGCAGCCCAGACAGTCTGCAGTAGAGGACCCATGAAGGTCATGATCACTGCTCTTTCCTCATCTTATTGAAACGCTTCCCTCTGCAGCCCTAGAAGCCGGATCCTACCTACAGATGTCAGAGAAATCTCCCTCCCTCCGGGTCCCTGTCTAGTTTCTTTCTGACCCAGCCACAAATACTAGGGCAGAAAAAGAATAGACGGCACCAAGGTCTTTACTGTTTTTAATTTTTTTGAGGTGTTATCCCGTGATAATGAGGGTAATGGAGGCATAATGTATTTCACGCTGTAAACCTAAAAGTATCTGAGACAAGACTCGATCCGTTTAGAAGCCTGTTTTGCCAAGGTTAAGGACATGCCTGTGACCCAGCCTCAGGAGGTCCTGAGAACACGTGCCCACGGTGGTCAGGTCACCTCTTGGTTTTATACATTCCAGGGAGACAGACAACATCAGTTATCCAGAAAGGTGGGACAACTCAAAATGGAAGCTTCCAGGTCACAGGAGGATTCAAAGATTGTCTGATTGGCAGTTGGTTAAAAGAGTTTATCTAAAGACTAAGTATCCATAGTAGGGAGGGTCTGAGCACAGATAAGGGGTGATGTGGAGAGCAAGATTCTTAGCATGAAGAAGAAGCTTTTAGGTAGCAGGGCTTCAGAGAGGATAAATTGCAAATGTTTTTTATCAGACTTTAAAAGGCGTCACACTCTTAGTCAATTCTCTCCTGGATCAGGAAAAGTATTTTTAAAAATGTTTATAAACTCAATTATTTTATTAGTTTATTGTTACCAGTTTTGGGACCCGATTAAGAAATCTTTGCCAAGGCCATGACACCAAAGAATTTTATCTTCTGTTTTTTTCTTAGAAGCTTTATTCTTTTAATTTTAACACTTGGGTCTACAATCTCGCTCAAAATAAGAAATGGGTCACTTCAGTTCCAAGTGCAACCATAAAAAATGAAAACTGTGAATTACCTCTTTCCCTACATTTTCACATTAGTTTTGTACAAAGAAAGCAGCAAAGAGAATTGCATCATCTAAAGAGTGAATTAAACCACCTACAGGAGTAAAAAATCATCATCACATGGACAAAAAATTAGGACGCAACATCCATCTTACTATTTGTAAAGTGCTTTATTCCTACAGGCAATACAAATATGTAAAAAGGTTTTTCTATAGCTTCATCCTCTGTAGCACCTAAAGAGAGAAAATTTTGGAAATAAAATTTTTATAAATCGTTTAAAAAATGACCAACTGTCAACATGGTAAAACCCCGTCTCTGCTAAAAATACAAAAAATTAGCCGGGCACTGTGGCATGTGCCTGTAGTCCCAGCTACTCAGGAGGCTGAGGCAGGAGAATTGCCTGAACCCAGGAGGCTGAGGTTGCGGTGAGCCGAGATCATGCCATTGCACTCCAGCCTGGGTAACGAGCGAAACTCCGTCTCAAAAAAAAAAAAAAAAAAAAAAAATGACCAACTAAAGCAATGACATTTTGAAGACATTTCACAGAACGTGAAGACCGCCCAGTGTTATAAACTGGTAACATGATTGCTTTCTTGGATCAGAAGGATAATTTCCCTAATGGACATTAACGCATCTGGATCGTTATTTTCCATCTGAAAAGTAATGGTGCCCTGATTGTCTCAAGTAAGGGCACCCCATAAAACACAGGCCTAGGTCATGTCCTTCTCCACATTTCCCTTCATTAAAAAAAAAAATCTAAAAAATAAACAAGCAAATATGGCCTCATAACTTACCGACATTTCACAGATTCATAAAGGGGTCATTGAAGCATATTAACAATGTGAATTAAGTTTGATATGTAGTGTTTGCCTTTGCAAACAAAACTCAAAATAAAGGCATACTTTTTTCCATGAATGTCAATTTTTATTTCCAAACTCCGCTTTTTTTTTTAATTGAAACCACATTTACTACACAGCATACACGCATGGTGAGATCTGGACAAAGACAGTTTGAAAGTTTTATGTCTATTATTATACGATGCCTGTGACGTCTGGAAATAGGGGAGCCATTGATCATTAACACACATCCAGCTGAGACGCCCTTTCCATCCCAATGACAAAGGATGACATTTGTCAAAATGGCAAAGATGATGCTGATAGGTTTCTGAAGTGCCCCCATAGCCAACAGGATGGCTTGTAAAAAATTTAGTAAATGATGCTCTCAAACTTTGAGAGCTGTGGCTCAAACTTTGTATATTCTAAGAGGAACAAGTTTTCTTTAAATAATTATATTTACATATGTAATGATATAAATTAGATTGTTTTCTGGAGACAGGGTCTCTGTCACCTAGGCTGGAATACAGTCACGTGATCTAAGCTCACTGCAACCTTCATTTCCCGGGTCCAAGAGATCCTTGTGACTCAGCCTCTTAAATAGTTGGGAATACAGGTGTGTGCCACCACACTTGCTAATTTTTGTACTTTTTTAAAAAAGTAGAGATGGTATTTCATCATGCTGGCCAGAACTCCTGACCTCAATTGATCCACCCAACTTGGCCTCCCAAAGTCCTGGGGTTATAGACATGAGCCACCACGCTCAGCCATAAATTTAAATGTTAAGGGGTGTATTGAAATTATCTAAAATGCTGAGAAATAACATAGATGGTAAGGTTGAATTTGCAAATCTAGAAAAGCCCTTCAGCTCACTGTCTTTCCTCCCTCCCTCCTTCCTCTCTCTCTCTCTCTCTCTTTCTCTCTTTCTCTTTCTTTTTGAGATGGAGTCTCCCCCTGTTACCTAGGCTGGAGTGCAGTGGCATGATCTTGGCTCACTACAACCTCGGCCTCCCTGGTTCAAGCAATTCTCCTGCCTCAGCCTCCCAAGTAGCTGGGATTACATGCACCCACCACCATGCCCAGCTAATTTTTGTATGTTTAGTATTGGCCAGGCTGATCTCAAACTCCTGATCTTGTCATCTGCCCACCTTGGCCTCCCAAAGTGCTGGGATTACAGGCATGAGTCACCGCACCCAGCATTTTTGGCTTATTTTCTGCCAGCTTTTTAGACTCAGAAAAGCATGCAGCTTCACAGGTTAGTTTCACAAAGACAGTTTGAAAGTTTTATGTCTATTATTATACAATGCCTGTGACGTCTGGAAATAGGGGAGCCATTGATCATTAACACACATCCAGCTGAGACGCCCTTTCCATCCCAATGATAAAGGATGACATTTGTCAAAATGGCAAAGATGATGCTGATAGGTTCCTGAAGTGCCCCCATAGCCAACAGGATGGCTTGTAAAAAATTTAGTAAATGATGCACCCCCTAATCCTGAAACATCTGCAGCAATCTTCAGGGATCCAAGCAGAATCCTCAGTTGTCTTGAGTCTTATGTCTCCAGAGCTCTACACGTCTGAGCCAGTAACATGTTTTCACTCCTGGCCCCATATAAAGCCCTTGCCCCTACACATATAAACAATCAAGACATTAATGCAAAAGAGAAAAATGGGGCCTCGGCCACTAAAACACTGTTTTTAGATACTTTGCTCTCCCTGTAAGAAACTAGCAAATATCTGTCCTGTTTCTCTTGTCATCAAACTGGGACATCTGGGAAAAAAAAATTTGCCCAGGTTCATAAGAAGAAAAAATAATTTTTAGAGATTCAAATTCTTTGTGCCTTTTTAGATTAAACTTTTTTAAAAAACTTCTTTACTCTCTACTGAAAATACCAAAATTAGCCAGATGTGGTGGCGGGTGCCTGTAATCCCAGCTACTTGGGAAGCTGAGGCAGGAGAATCACTTGAACCTGGAACAAGGCAGAGGTTGCAGTGAGCTGAGATCGCACCTGGGCGACAGAGCAAGACTCCATCTCAAAAAAAAAAAAAAAAAAAAAAAGAATAGAGCAAGTGTAATAAAATAGTTTAAAGGGTAGTGCTTAGCTGTCCCTCTCTACTTCATTACCTTCCAGTTTGACATAAATATTTGTGGAATGATAATGAGTAGACTCCGAAGACATTCCCACAATTCAATATCAACTTGAAATTTAGTTCTAAAGAGGAATGTACCACCATTATGGTGCTATGGGGAAATGAATGTTAGAGCTATATTGTTGGACTCAACTTTATATTAACAATTTAGTTTCATTAAGAGTATCTGTTGATCCATCTCCAAAATATTACTTTATTTGCATTAGCTAGAAAATATTTTCACTAGTCATATAAGAAATAACAGAACACAAGACTCTGGTATTTTCATATTTTCTGCCAAAAATCGAATTTTAAATGTTTGTAAGAGTTTTTATTCTCTGCCAATCACCAAGTACAGCCAATGGTTCAACTCCAAAACTAGACAATCAGGATCATCAAAGGTTTCTTGTCTTCCATGAGTAATATACAGAAAATGAGGGTTATATTTGAAGAAAAGTATTATTTTTGTTTATGTTTTCACTGAGCTTTTCCTGACAAATTAGGTCACATTAATGCTGGTTTGTTTTTGCTCACCACAGTCCTGTGATGTCAAACTGGCCTGTAGGTTTCCTCTCATTTCACTGATAATAAAAGGCTCAGATAATTTAGAAGGTTTGTCTACTCATCCATCTCACAAATGGCCTTGGAAAAACCTGATCCTTGAAATCTCTTGGGTCCAAACCTTAAGTCCGCTAAGCACTATGGCCGTGATAGTCACTGTGCTCCTTAGAGCTGCCTTCTCCATCACGGCTACTAAGTTCCTTGAATCAGACATGCCTGAACTGTGAATGTGTCTAAATGTCTCAGTCCACACTTTATAAGTAGCCAAGTGCAGCCGATGTCTTACTGCACAATGACCCTCCCTGGGTTCAAGGGATTCTCCCACCTCAGACCCCTGAGTAGCTGCTCTCCACACTGAAGGACCCTTTGACTACAGCAGGTCAGGTCAGCCTGGAATCCAGGATAATCTCTTCATTTTAAAGTCAATCTATTAGCAACATTAATCCCATCTGCAACCTTAATACCTCTTTGCCATGTAAGGTAACACGTTCCCAGGTTCTGGGTACTGGGATGTGTACATCTCTGCGTGGGGTGGGGGCGGGGTTCTTGTTTTGCTTACCACAGGAGATAACTAAAACTTTCTGTTAGTCATTTCATTTTGCTGCTTGGCAGTAGAGCACTGCTCATTTGTCAGGGCCAGTCCTGTGCTTCCTCCTTCAGTGGTAAGCCCTGTGCACTGACCCGTCTCAGGCCCAAGGCAGGGAGGACCATGCACCCATCCTCTTAGCTGCAGTGTTTGGTGGAAGGATAAACACATAATCTAAGATGAGGTTCCTGAGCTCTTCCTTGGGATTTTCCAATGTGGAGCTGATAGCAATGACCCCTTCTTCCTCTCTGATAGAATGTGAGTTCTACAGTGTGAGTTCAGGGCTTCCTGTACTCACATTTCCTTTGGCTTATAAAAAATATGTCTGCAATTCAGAGAATGGAATCAAATTACAGAAATAAAAAGAGAAGGAAGATCAGGAAAAGTAAGAAGAATGTTGTCTGGTGATGTTAAAGTCCCAGAGTCCAAGGGAGTCTATTATCTTGGCAAATCCATCTGTGCGTAGCATGGCTTCATGACAAAATAAACTGCCCAGCATTGCTTAAGTGAGACTAGAGTCAGCTTTCCTGATTTTCAACCACAGTCCTGAGAAATCCAGACAGAACATCAAGTTTATTTTTTGAGGAACATCAAGATTCCCAGAAAAAGCTAGAGAAACACTGTTCTGTGGCATGATGGGAAAACAAATCTCGATGGAGGGTTTCGTTGTCCTCCAAGACTAGGGAGGGAGGCACGAAATCCTTCTCACTCAAAAGCTTGAGAAACAGTTTAGATGAAAGAAGCAAATGCTATTTTCTATCTTGGTTTTGGGGATTAATATCACAGGCAAAGCATTGGCATTAAAACTAGACCTTGGCTGGATGCAGTGGCTCATGCCTGTAATAGCAGTCTTCGGGGAGGCTGAGGCAGGTGAATCACTTGAGGCCAGGAGTTTGAGACCAGCCTGACCAACATGGCAAGACCCATCTCTACTGACCATTTAAAAAATTAGCCAGGTGTGACAGTGAGCACCTGTGGTCCCAGCTGCTCAGGAGGCTGAGGCATGAGAATCTCTTTAACCCTGAAGACAGAGGTTGCAGTGATCTGAGAACGTACCACTGCACTTCAGCCTGAGCGACCAAGAAAGACTCTGTCTCAAAAAAACCAAAGCAACAACAGCAACAAACCCCACCTACATCTGGCGGGTAGACAAGACGATGCAAGCTCATGAGCCCAGAAATAAGCCTTTGCTCCCCTGGAAAACAGATTTACTAAGTCAGAGAAATGTAAATGCTGAAAGCATTAGAGCTGGGCCACAGGAAGTGGGGTTGAGTCCCAATCACTCCCGTCATCACTGTATAATGTAAATTGTGCACCTAAACTCTTAGTGCACTCATTTCCACACATGCAAAATGATGACAATGTCAAAAAATGATTTACAAAATGACTAGGCAGCAAAGACAGTTAATTCAGGCAAAATATTGCTTAGAACAACCATCTTAGAGTTGACACGTTTTGGGCACTCCATAATGCATTGGTTTTTAATCCTCACTATTATTATCTACACAATCCCAGTTTTTACCAGATTGATTCCCAAGCATGACTCTACTTTCTTATTTCCTTGTTATTATTATTGCTATTTTTAATTTGACAAACTACCCAATTAGAAAGATGATAGAGCAGCCATCAGCCACAAGCCAGGTGTTCTGAGAATCCACCATCCACATCAGGAGCTGAAGACTTTATTTGACATAAGCTCCTTAGCTTCCTATTCATTCTCTGTTTACACAGTAGGATAGACAGGCTCTTGCCTTCATTTGAGCCTTTATTCTGTCTTGGAA
This sequence comes from Callithrix jacchus, assembly GCF_049354715.1. Taxonomy (NCBI): domain Eukaryota; kingdom Metazoa; phylum Chordata; class Mammalia; order Primates; family Cebidae; genus Callithrix; species Callithrix jacchus. The sequence continues at coordinate 130,063,938 of NC_133510.1, read as the reverse complement.
ATCAGATCCTCAGCCCCAGGCTGTCATCGTTGCCATTTCTTTCCTTATGCCCACATGCCATGGAATTCACTGACTTAAAACATTCCATTTCTTGAGCCAATAACTATTTCTAATGCCAATGTGGGGGGGGGGGCACTAATTACTTTTTTTTATGGTTTTTAGAGAAATTTTATTTTTATTTTTTTTCTCCTCTAGTGTGTTCACAGGGTAGCTCTTTTTAATAGTCTCTCTGAAATAATAGTTATGAAAATACTATTATAAAAAAGTGAACTACTGTTGCTGAAAAGAATTTTATGACAAAGTTAGAAGGCAAGAAGTTGCATATGGACTTCCTAAATGGCCTTCAAGGTAACAATCAAACTCTGCTATATAGGCAGCTGTGCTGTGTTGAAGTTTCACATGTAGTGAAGCAGTTTGACTCTGTGTCCTCACCCATATCTCACACTGAATGGTAATCCTCAATGTTGAAGGAGGGACCTGGTAGGAGGTGATTGAATCATGGAGGTGATTTCTAATTGTTCACCACCATTTCCCTAGTGCTGTTCCTGATACAGTTCTTACAAGATCTGGTTGTAAAAAAGTGTGTGGTAGCTTCCCCTTCTGTCTCTCTTTCTCTCCTATCGGTCAGGTGAAGATGTCCCTGCTTCTGCTTTGCATTTTACCATGATTGTAAGTTTCCTGAGGCCTCCCCAGAAGAAGAGGCCTGTACAGTCCACAGAACTGTGAGCCAATTAAACTTCTTTTCTTTATAAATTACCCAGTCTTAGGTATGTCTTTATAACAGTGTGAGAACAAACTAATACATGTAGCTATGGGAGGTTATGTGCCATGTCAGCCCTCCTGTCAAAAGAGCATTAGAAACCATTCATGGGCAGGTTTCTGGCCCCTCTTCTAGTGGCAGGTGAATTTTGCTTTGTATAAGAGAAGAGTACAGATTTGGCATGTGTTGTGTGTCTGTTACTTTCAGCATCTCATTACTATGTGCTCCTATGTAAGTCTTGAAGAACAGATTATCTACTCCAGGTACCTACGCTAAGGTCCTACATTCAAACCTTGTTACTTGAACCATTAAGTGGGGTGGTGGGGGGGGTCTCTCAGGTGTCCTTCTCTGCATCCAATCTTCATAAGAAGCACTAGATGGAGACCAGCAAGAAGGAGATGGTCAGTATACACAAACTTCCCTAGTGTCTGTGGTGCCTAGGGATTCTTCCTTATCATGCAATTCCATACTTGACCATCAAGTATCATCAAGAAACCTGGTAGTTTCTACTAGAGCTTCCCTGTCAGCTTTACCTCAGTGCTCTGACGGACTGGAATATGGAATGATGGCATCCCATTGTCTCATACAGCAGGAGGCCTGGAGATTGGTGGTTCCTGAATGGTTCAGCGGCTCAGTGACGTCACTTCCTACCTTTGCATTCTGCCATGTTAAGAACTTTTGCTTTGTGATGTTGAATTTGTTGGCTACAAGATATTTATCTAAGCAGACAGATAAAGGACTCTTTGTTATTAAGGCACATGTTATCCAGAAATGAAGTATTTCCCATAAGTCCCTGCAAGCTTTCCCTTGCACCTCATTTGCTAGAACTGGGTGACCTGCCAGTCTCTTGACCAATTAGAGAGATATAATCATGACCAGTTTAAATCTGAGGATTGGACCAAGGAGGGAGGCTCTCTTCCTTGGGATCAAGAAGTTAGTGCCTACAAAATACAAAATCAGGATTTGATGAGCAAGAGTGAAGAGGGGTGAGAGAATATAAAAGCAGGTCTATGTATAGCCTATCAAGGTTAAGAAACAACATCACAGGAAGACTCCTGCATGCCACTTCTTAACCTCATTACTTTCCTTCTCTTTTCAACAGCAAATGGCCACTGCCAAAAGTGACGAACATTGTAGAATTTATAAAAAATTTAGGGCAGTATTTGAGTTAGAGGCAGTATGAGGTTTTTTTCTCCAGGGCTTTAGAATCACCAAAGCTGTTGTTTATCCATTTGTTGATTCTGAAGATCTTTCAAGTAGGGTTTACTTTTTTAAAAAAGAATGTTTCCTCAACCTGATCACTGCCCTGAATTTAGCAATATCACTCCCCTTTTTAGCACTTTTCATTATGGGATGAATTGTGAATCTAATATTATTGATTTTATTCTCTGCTCCTTTATTTTTCCCAGCTGTTTTTTCTCTCTGTGCTTCATTTGAGATACTTTTTATTGCTATGTCTTTGATTTTGTAATAGCGATTCTGCAGTTAATCCCATCCCATATCATTTTCTTCTTAGTTATTGTAATATTGTTCTCTAATGGTTTGTTTTGTGTCTTTTAAAAATGCCTTTCAGGTGCCTACTGAACAATTACCTTCCTAAATATATGAGCATTATTAATGGTAACTGTTTTAGTTCTTTGCCTGCTGGTTCCATCATTGATGTCATTCTTCCTGCCAGATCGTGTAAAAGTCACATTGCTGTTGTGAGATCTTCTTATTGTATAAATATTTATTAGCTTTGTTATGAGACAATTTGACCTTTTCAATACTTGCTTTTAATTTTTGTTAGAATGGATCCAGGCTTACTTTAACTGAGGGCTAATTTGGCCCCACTGCTGATGCACTACCCTTCTTAATACTCAACCTGATGCCCCAGGTAGTATTCAGTTTCTCCACTTTCATTGGTGGCAACACAAACCATTTCTGACACTGTGTGAGAACAATATTTTCCCCTCCATCTCTCTTTTTTAATATCGTAGTCACCATTATTTTATTTAAGTTCTTATATCAACTCCGTAAGATAGGAACTGTCATTCCCAGTTTTTAATTAATACACAATAGTTGAACAAGCTTTGGGGGCACATGTGATATTTTCATATATGCATACAATATGTAATGATCAGATCAAGGTAATTACGATGTCTATTACCTCCAACAATTTCTTTCCTTACATTAGGAATATTCCAATTTTTCTAGCTTTTCTCAACTATACAATAAATCATCTTTAACTATAGTCACTATGCTGTACTAAATACTAAATCATATTTTTTCAAACTTTTTTCTTGGTTCCATTGACCAACCTCTCTTCATCCACTCTTTCCCTCTTACCCTTTGGTTCTCTACACAGCTCAGATCATTTCTCTGTATTTGTGCATTGATCAGCACTTAGCTGAAGACTTGGAAAGAGCCCTCCATGGGAATCAGAAATGTATCTTCTCTCCCTGTAAAACAAAATCTAAAACAAACAAACAAACAAACAAAAACCACCTCTTTTGTCTGTTCCATCCTGTGAGTGCCAGAAGTCCATCTTTGGACCTCCATGTCTATCTTCTCAAATCTGAAAACTGCTGGGCTCTGCTTGAATTCCCCTCTCTGTTTGTGCCTTGGAAATGTTCTCCAGGAAATAAGCTGGAAGAATAATACATGAGGCCAACAAACATATGAAAAAATGCTCATAATCACTGGTCATTAGAGAGATGCAAATCAAAACCACATTGAGATACCATCTCACTCCAGTTAGAATGGCAATCATTAAAAAGTCTGGAGACAACAGATGCTGGAGAGGATGTGGAGAAATAGGAACACTTTTACACTGTTGGTGGGAGTGTAAATTAGTTCAACCATTGTGGAAGGCAGTGTAGCGATTGCTCAAGGCCCTAGAAATAGAAATTCCATTTGACCCAGCAATCCCATTACTGGGTATATATCCAAAGGATTATAAATCGTTCTACTCTAAGGACATATGCACATGAATATTCATTGCAGCACGGTTTACCTGGAAACAACCCAAATGTCCATCGATGATAGACTGGACAGGGAAAATATGGCACATATACACCATGGAATATTATGCAGCCATCAGAAATGATGAGTTCTTGTCCTTAGTAGGGACATGGATGAACCTGGAGACCATCATTCTCAGCAAACTGACACAAGAACAGAAAATGAAATACAGCATGTTCACACTCATAGGCAGGTGTTGAACAATGAGAACACGTGGACCCAGGGAGGGGAGCACTACATCCTGGGGTCTGTTGGGGGGAATAGGGGAGGGAGAGCGGGGGGTGGGGAGTTGGGGAGAAATGCTAGATATAGGTGAAGGGGAGGAAGGAAGCAAATCACACTGCCATGTGTGTACCTATGCAGCTATCTTGCATGTTCTTCACATGTACCCCAAAACCTAAAATGCAATTAAAAAATTAAATTAAATTAAATTACAAAAAGAATAATAGGACTCAATTTGCTTTCCTTATTACAGGGGTTAATATACTGCAGCATCTAATGCCCAATGACTGAACCACTTGTTTTATTTTATCTTTTTACTTTAACCAGTTTTTTATTTATTTCAAGTAAAAGGTTATCTTTGGTCCTTGTTATTCCATCTTGACTGGCTACTGACACATCTCATGAGCTCCTTTATTTTGATTATTTTATCCCTGACTTTTGGAGATTAAGAGACATCATCAGCACAGGTTAGCTTAGAAAACGGTGCAGGCACTCCTATTTCATTAAGTGATTGCCCGAAAAGGGATCAAGACCTCTTTGCCTTGGTAAGCGTGACATAAGATGCCAATATGCTTCTTGCATCCTTGGAATCACTGCTAACACAAAGGCTGCTCACAGAAGCACTTTTAAATATGTGCCATTGGCATCTGCACTGAAACAACAAGCTTCAGTGTTCAGGGTTTGCACAGGAAATTCTTCAAAGGAAAAAGAGAAAGAAAAGGTCTATAGGATTCACATTTTCCAAATTTTTATTGAAGAGTATTTTTTAAGGGACTGTGTTGAACATACTTGGCAGAAGCATGCTAATGCTGCCCACAGCCAAGAGAAGTTGAATTTTAAAACTTATGCTCTGGTGGATACTCCCAAAGAGAAGCCACACAATTATCATCGAGCCAGGCTCAAATGGTTCATGGAGGCAAGCTTGGTGCAGAAGTAATTCCTTAAATATCAGAGGATGGTTTATCAGAATATACTCCTGTATTAGACTGAATTCATTCCACTATGAGGAAAGCTATTTGGAATTCATAGGCATAAAAGTCTTTGTTGAGCTCCCAACTCTCACCAGTGTTATGAAAACGTTACAGTTACTCCATGCTCTAAACAACACTTACATATGAAATCTAGATTCACACTCATGATAAATTACAATACTATTCCTTACATGTAAGCACATTTAACTAACAACTATGCAATAGGCATAATTTTCAAGACCATTTTATACACAGACAGTCTTAAGAGGTGCTGATGAAGATAAATAAGCAGCAGTTAAAAGTGAAAATCTCTGCAGAGACTGGACAGATCACATCAAACAGGGAAGCTGATCTGATGTTAGTAAATTGGTAACATAGGGTGTGCACCTAGCTGGGATGAGATCGTCCATTCCTCCCTAGGCACACCCCACAGCGAGCACTCACTACAGGATGTTGGCACCAGTACATACATATACACACATATATTACATATATGTGTACATATATGTAACGTGTATGTTATATATGTGTATATAACACATCTATACACATATATACACATATGTTGGCACCAGTACATACATGTATACACACATATTACATAAATGTGTACATATGCAATATATGTATAGATATGTAATGTGTATGTTATATATATGTATATATAACACATCTATACACACATATATATACACATATGTTGGCACCAGTACATACATATACACACACATATATTACATATATATGTACATATGCAATATGTGTATAGATATGTAATGTGTATGTTATATATATGTATATATAACACATCTATACACACATATATACATATGTTGGCACCAGTACATACATATACACACACATATTACATATATATGTCCATATGCAATATATGTATAGATATGTAATGTGTATTTTATATATGTGTATCTATAACACATCTATACACATATATATACACATATGTTGGCACCAGTACATACATATACACACACATATATTACATATATGTGTACATATGCAATATATGTATAGATATGTAATGTGTATGTTATATATATGTATATCTATAACACATCTATACACATATATATACACATATGTTGGCACCAGTACATACATGTGTATATATGTATGTATATATATGTATACACACACACACGTGTATGTACTAGTGCCAACATCCTGTCGTGAGTGCTCGCTGCCCCTAGGAATGGACATTCTAATCCCAGCTAGGTGCACACCCTACATTGCCAATTTAATAACATCAGATCTGCTTCCCTGATTGATGTATTTTATATATATGTATGGATTTATTTTATAGATATGTAATATATAAAATATATATTATATATTATCAAATATATTATATATTATTACATATATGTAATATATAAAATACATACATACATATATATGTATTTATATGTATATATAATATATTTACATACACATACATTTACATACATATATTACATATATATTTACATATACGTACATATATATATTTTGTGTGTGTGTGTGTGTTAAGCTGTGGTAAGAACATTTGTCATAAGATCTATCTTCTTAATTTTTCAAGTATACAATATGATATTAGTACCTGCCAGCACAATGTTGTGTAGCAGATCTCCGGAGCTCATTCATCTGGCATAACTAACACTTCGCACGCCTTGAATAGCAGCTTCACATTTTCTCCTCTCCCAGGCCCTGGCAACCACCGTTCTGCTCTTTGCTTCTGGAGTTTGACTATTTTTGATATTCCTTGTATATAAGTGGAATCAATGCAGTATCTGTTGTGCTATGACTAGTGTATTTCACTTCGGATAATAGAGTTTCTGATTTTTCAAGAGAAGTTGGAAAAAGTCCCCTTCATTGAAATCTGCAAACTTTTCAACTTCAGCCAGGAATTATGAATGAATTAATGATACATATATATTAACACTTTATTGACCAGAACAAGCAATTCTCGTAAGTTGCTACTTAGAATCTAAAGAAACTTCTGACAATGTAACTCCAGATGCCAGTGGAAAGAAAAAGGTATGGGTTTGTTTGTTTGCTTAACTCTAATAAATTAACTGGTACAAACCTTGGCTTCATTGCCATCATGATGCAAACATTACTAGAAGTGCTTGTTGGCTTCCTGTAGACTCTAACAGAAATAGAAAATTGGTTCATCTGCCTCAGATATATTTATAGTTACTTTACTTTATTTTATATTTATCTTTTCTGTGTGTGTGGTTCAGAGTACTTAAACTCTCTTAGGAAATTTCCAACTTAGAATGAAATTTGGTTAACTGTGTTTCTTACATTGTACCTCGGACCTCTAGATTACATTTTTAGTCTTCTGTTACTATCAGATATTTTATCACTTCATGGTTAATTAATGTATTTATTTTTCTCTGTCATCCCCAATATATTGATTTTCCAGTGATGTTCTTGCACACAGACATTCTTTTATGTGTCACTCTAAACCTGCAAGCCTCCCAGCTTTCCTCGTCTCTTATTCAATATTGTCATGAGCTTTTCTCTTCCCTCTTCTGGCCAAGCCCTGTGTCAGCTCATCTCCACGCAAGCCTCACTCACGTGGTCATGCACAGTGTCCCAGGTTTTCACCTCCTTTCATCCTTTGTGTCTGCTTTGCATTTATCATAATCACCATTGGGCTACGTATCTTCTGTTGATAGCCCTGAAGTCCTGGGTTTGCCTCCTCTCAGGTTAGAAAGCCCAGCTTTAAGAAAGCATCCCATTTCCTAAGAATCTCAGTGTAGTCCTAGCAAGGTCTTTGCATGGAGCTTTCCAAAGACCACCAGGATGGCTCAATAGTAGAAACGAGAGCTTTACTGGTGATATCCGTTTGCAAACCAGGAAGAAATATCTCTGGCGTGTGCTAATGGTGCTCCCTCTCAGAAGAGGGAAAGGCTAGGTTGGCTTTTCCACCCCACACAATGGTGTCATATGTATTCAGAAGGTTTTCAGGAAAAGCTACACATATTTGTGAAGGGAACAGAGTGGATGCACAATAGATAAGCATACATGTCACTTATATCCCATATTCACTTTAGAGAGGGGTTTTAGCATCCAAATGCCGTGGAATTTGGCTTCTTATATCAAAAGTTAACCTATAGGGCTTGATGACAGTTTATGTGCAGCCTTTATAAACCAGCCTAAAGCCTGCAGTTGCTTACCAGAAAATAAAGTTTATAAGGCCAGTCCTCAGTCCAATCAGCATTATAGAGGTCTGGGTTGTAAATCAGAGTTAGGTACAACACTGATTTAATTTTCCTGACAGCTCCTGTAGTTAGGGAGTTTAGTAAAGTGCAGTCTGTTTTTGAGCCGTAGGAATTTAGGAAGCTGCCAGGCAAGCCAAGCTCCGAATCCTGGAACTGTAGGTAACTTTGTTTTATTAACCTTAGGGTCCATCTTCGTTGATGAAGGGGTGTCTACGTTGGTCTCTCAGATCACAGTGGTAGAACTTGGACATGCCCACTTCTGAACTCCTCACTTTGGCCAGGGAGATGGAGTGCTAGCTGGCCATGTTTCACCTTATAGCTGCCCTGGATTCTAGCCCTTCAGAAGTCATAAGGTACAGGAAGAGCTGTTTTCAAAGAGAAACAGGAGGAAATGTATATAAGGAAAGAATATTAAATGCTCACTTCACCATGCCGAATCTCTATAAAGAGGTCATACTGTGCAGGATGAAAGACGCTGGGGAACAAGAAGACTTCATATTTATATTGCATTCACTATATTTTAGGCATAGTTCTATATACCATGCATATATTAGTCATTAATCCCCATAAAAACGAGATTGATAATATTATTAACCTCAGATTACAGATGACGACACCGAGAGATGGAAGGGCTGGACACTTTGCCTAAGATCACACAGGTGACATGTGGCAGACCCGGGATTTGCAATCAGGAGTGTTGGCTTGAGGGCCCATGCACTTAACTACCACTGTCTCTAATACAGGGACCGTGGTTCCTGTTCTGGCCGCTGACTCTGGGACCTCCAGCAAGTCAATCACACCAAATGCAAAGCCCTCTTAAGACAGCATGAGAGTAATTGTTCAGCCAACCTCATGAGATTATTGTAAGAATACAATTCAATACTCACACTCAGTAGATGAATAAATGTTGTCACCAGGCAATGTCTGACACTAGATGTCCAGGCAAATGAACAAGAGCATCACCTTGTTCATCTGTAATGTGCAAAACGGAATTAAAATGTAACACAGTATGCATTTTTTTCCCCTTTGCTCTTGGCAAGCATTTGGTGGGCTCCTTACATATCAGTCTGCAAGGGTCAGTTAACTAAACCAGGACGATATTTCCAAAGTGAACTGAAGACATATAAACGCATTCTTTCCCCTTGAGTGCTCACTGGGAGCCATGATTGAGCTGTGTTCAGTGGTAACTGGGCTTCTTTTACCAGACTTTACAAGGTGCTGTTTGTCACATCTACAGAGGCTCTCTTGACATCTTGACAATTGCACATGGACATTCTAAAGCAAGGCTGACTAGTGGTCATCTGATCAGTGGATTAAAAATGGCCACATAAATGGCAGAGAAGACAGCCCAGCCTTTCAGGGTAGCTGTTTTCAACACTACTCTTTCCAGTAAAGAGGTTGTTTTTACAATGAAGACAGCAAAGGTTGCAGAAGACTAAGTTTTTCTAACTCAGGAATAGACACTAGCTGACATTTGACAAAGCCTTGACGTATTCTTTGAAAAGTGAGTGTGTGAGCCCCCTGCAAGGTGTTGGCAATTAGCCTGGAAGCCCAGGTGGACAGATTTGCACTCTTTCCAATTCCAGTGATACCTGATTCTGCCTTCATTCTGCATGCTCACCTGGAATCCTAGAAGCTCTCAGTTGTTCCTGCTTGTGACATGCAGGATAATGCCACCCCCACCACATCCCAAATATTTCCACATCCTAATCTCCATAGCCTATAAATTTGTTAGTTTGCATGGAGAAAGTAAGGTTGCAGATTGAATTAAGGTTGCTAATCAGCAGACATGGATGATATGGTTTGGCTGTGTCCCCACCCAAATCTCACCTTAAATTGTAACTCCCATAATTCCCATGTGTTGTGGGAGGATCCTGGTAAGAGGTAATTAAATCAGGGGATGGGTGTTTCTTGTGCTCTTCTCATGATAGTGAATATGTCTCATGACATCTGATGGTTTAGAAAAAAAACCTTTCCCTGCACAAGCTCTGTCTTTTCCTGCTGCCATCCACAATAGATACGACTTGCTCCTCTTTGCCTTCCTCCATGATAGTGAGGCTCCCCTAACCATGTGGACTTGTGAGTTCTCCATTGAATCTCTTCCTTTTGTAAATTGTTCAGTCTCCAGTATGTCTTTATCAGCAGTGTGGAAACGGACTAATACAGTGGAGATGTAGAAATCAGCCTTCATTACTCAGATGGGTTGAATGTAATCACAGAAGTGCTTGTAAGTGGACACAGGCAGCAGACCCAGGGAGAAGACAGCATGAGATAGACTCTCACTGACTTTGCTGGCTTTGAAGACAGAGAAAGGGTTCATGGGCCAAAGAACCTGTGCAGACTCTAGAAGCATGGAAAGGAAAGGAAAGAAATTCTCCCATGGAGCCTCCAAAGGAAACATGGCTGCCGACTGCTTTATTTTAGCCCAGAGAGGCTGATTTCAGACTTCTGAACTCCAGAGCACTTTGAGTGGCTTTATTTTAGTAATCTCTCTGATCTGAGAAATGAGGGTCATGTTACAGTCTGACCCACAGAAGGATCTGAAAGGTCAAGTGAGATGTGCGAGGAAATGCTTAGCACAGTGATTGACACAAGGCAAAGATTAGTACCGTTAACTACAGTCACTATCGCCATCAACGTCATTATAATAAATGAGATGCCCACAATTTAGATCAGGTGAATTATTTGATATTTTGGAATATTGGGATGTGGTTTTAAAGGTCAGATTCTTCCTTACATTGAGAGTATGGTCAATTTTGTTACGAGCTTAACTCTAGAGGGAATGAGAAAGTTTACACTGTACATTTTTTAATTCGGAAGAGTTGACAGCTTGGGATCTACATGTATTCTGGAACCACTTTATAATTGTTTTTAAGTGCTGGGTTTTAAGTTTTACTTGTTTTCGAGTTTATTCTTCTAGGAATATAAATAATCATTCTGTTATTTACTTGTTTTTTATCTCCAAAGATGGGTGGAATGAGTTGCAACACAAGAACTAAACTCAGGAGGTTTTAAAGTATAGGCCTGTCACCCTCATGTCTTAAAAATCCACTTGAAGTCTTGAGCAGGGTAGGGATAGGTGGAAAGTCGGGTAGGTGGAAAGCCTTCCCGTTTGGGAAGCTTGCGGATTTATGAACTGAAATGAACGTCCAAAATCCAGAGTGGGAGATGGGCTTCTGAGATGCTAGAGCTGAGGCAGAATGGCAGATCAGAGACCACCAGGCCTGATGTCACCTGATCTTGGTCCAAGAAGCAGGAGCCTCTGATGTCTCTAAGCATTTGCTTAAAGGGAAGCACATAGGCTGGTGATGCAGATCCTTTTGGAAAGGTAAATTAACCTTTTCTACAACAGGACTTCTCCCAGCACAATAGGAAATCAAGGTTCCAGGCCCAGTGCTTCCTCCCCTTGCCTTCAGAGTCCTGATTCTCTACACTTCGGCTGAATTCCCTTATTTCTAAATGTCAGATTAATGTGTGTTTCTTTTCTTCTTGTGAGGCCACCAAGAAGTTTGTGAGGACAGAATGTGACCTAGATTTGCCTTTATTTTTCTTCTTATTTGTGCCATAAATGAATGACATTTGCATGTCTGAGTTGAAGCTAATTCTTCTTCTTTTTTTTTTTTTTTTTTTTTTTTTTGAGACGGAGTTTCGCTCTCCTTACCCAGGCTGGAGTGCAATGGCGCGATCACGGCTCACCGCAGTCTCCGCCTCCTGGGTTCAGGCAATTCTCCTGCCTCAGCCTCCTGAGTAGCTAGGATTACAGGCACGCGCCACCATGCCCAGCTAATTTTTTGTATTTTTAGTAGAGACGGGGTTTCACCATGTTGACCAGGATGGTCTCGATCTCTTGACCTCATGACCCACCCACCTCGGCCTCCCAAAGTGCTGGGATTACAGGCCTGAGCCACCGCGCCCGGCCTCCCAAAGTGCTGGGATCACAGGCCTGAGCCACCGCACCCGGCCTCCCAGAGTGCTGGGATCACAGGCCTGAGCCACCGCGCCCGGCCTCCCAGAGTGCTGGGATCACAGGCCTGAGCCACCGCGCCCGGCCCGAAGCTAATTCTTAAGTATCTTTGCTTGCATGACAATAACAACCACCAAAATTGTCTGACGGTACATTGGAGAGAGATTCAGGTCTCATCGATCTCTTTAGCTGTGCTACCTTTCAGAGCGTCTGTCCAGTGAGGTATATGCTCTCAGCAAATGTCAGCTGAAAGATGAATGGATGGCATCACCGCGGCCAGAGGAAAGGTGCTGCAGGAGCTCAGTGAGCATCAGTCTTTCTTAACATTCTACCTTGTTCCATTCAATTCTATCCCACACGAACGTGGGGAGCAAATATTATTTGCAAGGCACTGCTATTTTCTATGCTGGGTGGGTGTGTGATAAACTGTTCATTTCTTGGCCTATTGGCCTGTCCTTATTCTTAAGATGCCATGTCCAGGAGAGCAGGGACCTTGTCGATCTTGTGTATCATCGTCACCTGTCAGGCTGCCTGGCACTTAGAAGATACTTCATAAATATCCGGTAAGTATTATTAAGATGAAAAGCATGTGTTCGCTGCCCCTAAGGAGCCCGTGTGATCTATCAGCAGAAATATCAGTGCCAGAAGACGATGCCAACCATCGTGGATTAGCAGGGAGCTTGGAGTCAAGTGCAATTGGATTCTAATTCTGGCTCAGCTACCACTCCCTGGGGGATCTCTGTCAATTCTACCATTTAAGGAAACCTTGGTACTGGGGCTCTTCTTTTTGTAGCTGTTGCAGATTAACCCCGGAAATTCACTGCTATTTCAAAGCCAGTGATTTTCTCCAGAGGTGACATCAGACTCTATTTCTAGGAAAGGAGCTCCCTGCATATTTCCAGGCAAGCAGCAGGTAACTTTAAATTTCCTCTGAGAGCACATCTGTCAGAAGACACTCAGCCTCGCCTTACTCATCACAGACTAAGTTTGGAAACAAGATGTTTCCTTGGGTGCAGGGAAGGCTTTCAAATGTGAAATCTCTTTATGAGTCTTTAGCATCTCATTAGTGCCTAGTGCAGCTGAAACTAAAGGCTGAAAAACAAAATTCTTGCAGAGAGAAGTTGGCAGGGACTATCGTCAAGGTGACCGTAATTGTCCTTTTCTTAGTCTCATAGAAGAACGAGTACATCCCCTGCTGATAATGTATGATAGGCTCCTAGGGTTCTATGATGCCACAAATTATTGATAAACAATACAATTACTAACACATAACAATATGAGCCCGCTACTTATCCAGAACTGATATGTTTATATATCACATTACAGCCACGCTACGGAAGTCATAGCTGTGTTCTTCCTTCCTGTGAAGACAAAGAAACTTGGCAGGGAGAAGAAGTCATGCTTTCCAGGTGATATTGTTGGATGGAGAAAGGCATTTTGCAAGTTTAGAACCAGGACATCATCAGCAAACTAGTTCCTTTGTGGAGAACTGGAGGAGGGGTATCTGCTACTACTTGATAAGGGCAACCCCCAGGCCCTATGGCCCAACATGATCATGCTGAGTGGCACTTCATTAGTGGTCAGTGGTGAATAGAGTTGGCTCCGGAGCTAGAAAGCATAGCGAGGCCCCTGGCTTCACCATGCTCAAACCGTGTGGCCTTGGCTGAGTTATGTAACCTCTCGGTGACTCTGTTTTTCTCATCTATAAGTGGTGTCATAAGTAGCATTACCTAATTCAAAGCTTGTGTGGACAAAATGAGTCAATAACCTACTATGCTTAGCATCCGGCACATAAGTACTCACTAAATGCTGGCAATTCAATATCATTAGGTAGACCGCAATCACCTTAGGAAGAACCACATAAATTTAATGACAGCAACCATCTTGATACATTGCCCTGTGCAAAGACGTAATCAATACAGATATTTGGAACAAAAACATTTCATGAAATCTGGAGAAGACTTGGAGCCTAATCCCTAAGTATCAGGACAGGTCTCTATTCAGTAAAATCTGTTCAACGAAGATGTTCTGATGACGTACACTGACTATTAATACCGAAGACCATGTGAGAATTTTTCACACATGCTCCCATGTTGTTATGAAGCTACATCTTCCATCTTCTCACAATGAAGAGTTACCTGTTGGACCAAATTACAGAACTTCACATTCATCCATGCTGATTTTACTCGACTAGGCACAAGGTTCCAGATTGCCGATGATTTTTTTTCCAAATTCTGGATTCTAATAATTTTTTTTCCTCTATTACCAAAAGGCATACAGTCCTGGAACACTCAATACATAGTACATTTTTATATTACCATGATTTATATTATCGCTTCAATGGACACTTTCGGCTTTAGCTAATGCACAGTCCCTATAAAATAATTTCTTAGAGGTGCTTTGTAGAGACCTTTAATAGTCCTTTTAAGACCTCCCCTGGAAATCAGACCACATCTCCTGTGGGGTTGAAGACTGATGACACCACGAACAAGGATCTCATACAGGATGCTGAGAAGCGCTTCACACTTTTAGAGATGCCTCATGATGATTTCAAAGTAATGCAAAGAAGAATACAGCTCCTTGGAATTCTCCCTTCTCTCACAGTATAATATATTATTATAATGTAGACATTAAAATTATGACAAGCACATTGCAGCTAATTAATTAGATACCCTCAATTTACATAGGTCCCAGGATTAGCAACAGAATTGGGTATCTCCTAGCAATATATTAACATTGCTCAGAACATAGTGACCTGCAGACCACATGGGTTTCCTCTGAACACGGGCTAAACTGTAACCTCCTGTCAGGATGTGCTGAGAAGAAACTGTCATCTTCATGCAGTTGCAAAAGTGACAGCTGAGCCAAGGGCTATTGTCTTCCAAAGTGATATATTTAGCAGGCTAGGCAGGAGAGAATGTAAATAATGTCCTATGAATATTAACCAGCATTCTTTAGAGAAAAAACAAATATTAGATAAGATAGAATAGATAGATGATAGATAGATAGATAGATAGATAGATAGATAGATAGATAGATAGACAGATAGACAGATAGATAATTGTGAAGAACTGCCTTTCCTGACTATGGGCAATCTGCAAGCTGTAGATCTAGGAAACTATCTGTGCAAATTCCAATCTGAAGTCAAAGACCTGAGTCCCAGCCCAAGGATAAGAGAAGCGCCATGTCTCAGCTCAGACAGTCAGGCTGAGTCCCAGCCCAAGGATAAGAGAAGCGCCATGTCTCAGCTCAGACAGTCAGGCCTGAGTCCCAGCCCAAGGATAAGAGAAGCGCCATGTCTCAGCTCAGACAGTCAGGCCTGAGTCCCAGCCCAAGGATAAGAGAAGCGCCATGTCTCAGCTCAGACAGTCAGGCCTGAGTCCCAGCCCAAGGATAAGAGAAGCGCCATGTCTCAGCTCAGACAGTCAGGCTGAGTCCCAGCCCAAGGATAAGAGAAGCGCCATGTCTCAGCTCAGACAGTCAGGCCTGAGTCCCAGCCCAAGGATAAGAGAAGCGCCATGTCTCAGCTCAGACAGTCAGGCCTGAGTCCCAGCCCAAGGATAAGAGAAGCGCCATGTCTCAGCTCAGACAGTCAGGCCTGAGTCCCAGCCCAAGGATAAGAGAAGCGCCATGTCTCAGCTCAGACAGTCAGGCTGAGTCCCAGCCCAAGGATAAGAGAAGCGCCATGTCTCAGCTCAGACAGTCAGGCTGAGTCCCAGCCCAAGGATAAGAGAAGTGCCATGTCTCAGCTCAGACAGTCAGGCCTGAGTCCCAGCCCAAGGATAAGAGAAGCGCCATGTCTCAGCTCAGACAGTCAGGCCTGAGTCCCAGCCCAAGGATAAGAGAAGCGCCATGTCTCAGCTCAGACAGTCAGGCTGAGTCCCAGCCCAAGGATAAGAGAAGCGCCATGTCTCAGCTCAGACAGTCAGGCCTGAGTCCCAGCCCAAGGATAAGAGAAGCGCCATGTCTCAGCTCAGACAGTCAGGCCTGAGTCCCAGCCCAAGGATAAGAGAAGCGCCATGTCTCAGCTCAGACAGTCAGGCCTGAGTCCCAGCCCAAGGATAAGAGAAGCGCCATGTCTCAGCTCAGACAGTCAGGCCTGAGTCCCAGCCCAAGGATAAGAGAAGCGCCATGTCTCAGCTCAGACAGTCAGGCCTGAGTCCCAGCCCAAGGATAAGAGAAGCGCCATGTCTCAGCTCAGACAGTCAGGCCTGAGTCCCAGCCCAAGGATAAGAGAAGCGCCATGTCTCAGCTCAGACAGTCAGGCCTGAGTCCCAGCCCAAGGATAAGAGAAGCGCCATGTCTCAGCTCAGACAGTCAGGCCTGAGTCCCAGCCCAAGGATAAGAGAAGCGCCATGTCTCAGCTCAGACAGTCAGGCTGAGTCCCAGCCCAAGGATAAGAGAAGCGCCATGTCTCAGCTCAGACAGTCAGGCTGAGTCCCAGCCCAAGGATAAGAGAAGCGCCATGTCTCAGCTCAGACAGTCAGGCTGAGTCCCAGCCCAAGGATAAGAGAAGCGCCATGTCTCAGCTCAGACAGTCAGGCTGAGAGGTCTATTCAGACCCTCAAAGGACTGGATGACACCCACCCAGTCATATTTAAGAAGGCTATCTGCAGTCGGCCAAGTTAAATGCTAATCTCATTCAAAAATACCCTCACAGACACATTCAGAAATGCTGTTTAGTCAAGTATTGGGGCACCCTGTGACCTAGTCAAGTCGACATGAAATTAATCATCAGTGAACTCAACCAAGAAGACGGCAACAGTGGAACAAAGCCAGCCATGGGCTGAATCGCCGCTTTCAGGATATGACAGTAAGGGTCCCAGCTCATGGGGTTCTATTTTAGGCTCTCTGTAGAACAGAAAAAAGTCCTGGGAAATTGCCAGAGCAATTATTCTTCAAGATCCGCACGTGAGAACACCAGCGCCAGGTGCGATGATTCATGTCTCCCTTCCGCCATGATAATTGTAGGAACAGCAGATAACGTGCATAGTCAACGGCAAGCAAGGGCAGCGTCTCATCCGCATTTTGATGTATTCATATTCCTCCATTAACATTTTAAACGCATTCATATTCCTCTGCAGAGAAAAGGAATACGAATGCATCAAGATGTGGATAAGTCGCTGCAGTGCTTTTCAAAGCCCAGCTTGTTGCCAATGCCCTTCCACTTGTTAAGTTTCTGTAAGGCTCACGATACACAGATTGTATTCACCTTCCAGGTGGCTAATTAGCTAATTCATCTTGAAAAAGTGGTCTCCACAACCAGGAAACTTGTCGTGCTTAATTGGAGCTTCCAAATTAAAAAAAAAATAAGTATTATCATGCAATATCGTTTGTTTTGTGTCAAAACTATCAACCATTTCAGGTGCAGTCTCCTTCAACCATTCCCAGGTCTAATTTTAGACTGCAAGAAGAAATGAACTCCTCTTACAACTTTCATACTGGAGGAGAAAACTTTAAGGCTCTTCTATCTACCTTGAAGTTCTTACGATAGAAACAAATTTAAATTCAACCTCTGACTAGGAGAAAATGAAATGAGAGGAAACAGAACTCAGCATTGTTAAGGTTTCAAAATGAACAAACAGACGGAGACTGAGGGGCTCTTTTAAGAAGTTAAAGAGGATTGATGTTTCTGAGCTTTGGTCTCTGCTGCAAAAGGGAAAGACCGACACAATGGTTTTTTTTTTAAAAAAAATAGGCAGAAACAGAAGATTGTGGTTCAAACAGACCCTTGGAAAGAAATCGAGAGAACCATAAACTGGATTCTACTTGAATTCAGAGACATAAAGCTGGCAAACTAGAATAAGAAGCAGGAAACATGTTCTTAGGGCAGAATTAAAATGTGTTGATATTCAGAATAATGTCAGGGGTACATGGATAAGCATTTCATTTTAAAGTTTGTTTTTTTTTACGTGTATTGAAATTCTAAAGAGCATGATATTATGTGATGGTTTTTATGATTTTGAATTAAGCTAGCATATGATAAGTTATAAAGTTGGTTTACTTGAAAAATACCATCAAGAAAGCAAATCAAGTGGTCCACAGAACTGGCAATCGTTATGGTGGTGGCATGTGAACACGGTTTAGGAAATATTCTTTTACTAGGAAGGACTCAAAAGAGTTACTTCTTCTTGAGATTAAGATCCAGGGTTCCCCCATTCTGGGCAGAGGAAAGCTGATCCCGGGAGAATTTCTGCCATAGATTCCTTAGTGAGATCTTTCTGGCTTCCAGCCACTCAGAGATTGGGTGCTCAGTCAGAATAGATTTGGGAAGGGACACAATGACACATGGGATAGTTAGGAGATGTTTGGACATTGGCCCAAATTACAGAGTGTGTCAGTGAGGGCAGAATTATCTTCTCAAACTGTCACAACATCGAGAGGCACGACAGCAGCTTTTCCAGTGACAATGGCCACGGCAAAGACTTTTATGGTTTAAAAAGAGTATACCATTATAGCAAACATGAAAATTGTACGGGGGGCAGGAGAATTACTAACTCAGCTATCGCACTGACTTTCTTTCCTATGCAATTTAAAAAGTAATAGGTATGGAAATAGTTGATACAGTCACAGAAAATAGACTCTTAAGAGCCATTGGGTGGCATTCTATCCTAAACCGAGATGAGCAAGCAGGCTTGACAGACTAAGACAGTCTCAGTGGCCCCCAGCACATCAGGGCCAGTTACTACAAGCTCTGGATTTCCTGCTTTACTCAGTCTCACCACCCATAGACTCCAGCAAATACTCACAGACACGTCTAACACAGCACAATCAAAGCATGTCTTTTGCTTAATGTTTGCTTATTGTTTCCTCCCTCCTTCCCTTCCCTTCCCTTCCCTTCCCTTCCCTTCCCTTCCCCTTCCTTCCTTCCTTCCGCCCTCCCTCCCTTCCTTTCCTCCTTCCTTCTCTCCCTCCTTCCCTCCTTCATTTCTCCCTCCCTCCTTCTCCCTTACCCCCTCTCCCTTGCTTCCTTTCATCCTTCCTTACTCCCTCCCTCCCTTTCTTCCTCCCTCCCTCCTTCCCCTTCTCCCTTCTTTCCTTTCTCCCTTCCTCTCCCTCTCTCTCTGGCTGAAGTGCAGTGGCCCAATCACTGTTCACTGCAACCTTGACCTCCCAGGCTCAGGTGATCCTCCCGCCTCAGCCTCTTGAGGCTGGGACTAAAGGCACGTGCCACCATGTGAGGCTAATTTTTTTAATTTTCATATTTTTTGTAGAGACAGAGTTTTCTCATGTTGCCTAGGCTGGTATTGAACTCCTGTACTTAAGTAATCCTCCTGCCTTGGTCTCCCAAAGTGCTGGGATTACAGGTGTGAACCACTGTGCCCAATATTATTTAACATTTTTTCAAAATGTCCACAGAACATTTATTTTAGGAACGGCCATCTTCTTGTCTAAGCTAAAGGAAGTTCTTGTTTTTTGCTCAGATTTAAATGGACAAGAGCACACGTAAAGAAAGGCCAACCACTGAATGTAAACAACTCCACAGCAGAATTTGCCACCAGCAACGTCCCAGCACTCCTGCTTCCAGGCACCCATGGAATCTTTCCCCTAAACTTTCACATGAGAGAATTTTTAAAAGTTAGCAAGTGTCAGTGTATCTTTTCATCCTGAGTGGCCCTGAATTATTCTCTCACAGCACTCAGTGTTTCTCTGCGTAGTTTTGCCACAATTTGTAACCATAGTTTCCTTTATAATTTTGAACGTTTAAAAGCGTTAGACTGCAAGTATTATGAGGGTATGCACCCTGTGCTTTCTGATCTCCATCGATCCCCAGGCCCTGGAATAGTGTTGGACACTTGAGAGGAATCTCAGAATGAAGGACAAGTGGATTCGCTCCAGGGAGCCTGTTAAAGAAACTTCTCTTCGGTCCGCTAGGGGAGGGGTTTCAAATGCAGGAATTTCCCGGCTCCAGGCCTCCGTCTGGAGACCAGAGGGGTTTCAAATGTACAGTTCTTTGTCTGGTTTTCCCGCAGGGGGCCAGGCGGGGCTCTTTCGTCCCCAATTCCGGTGGAAAGCTCTGGGAGCAGGGGGCTTTGTAATGCAGGGTTGTAGACCAAGTAGCCAATCCGGTATCAGAGTCAAACATCAATCACTCGAGAGGAAGTTTGAAAGAACTCCTCTCATTGGACAAGAACATGAATGGGGCGGGAATAACTCAAGGGTTAAACCTTCAGCTTCTCCTACGCTCTGGGGTCCCCTCCCACGACAGCCTGGGAGCTGTATTTCTCTTCTTCTCTCTCTCTCTCGCTCTCCCTCTCTCTCTCCTCTCTCCTCTCTCTCTCTCTCCTCTCTCCTCTCTCCTCTCTCTCTCTCTCTCCTCTCTCTCTCTCTCTCTCTCTCGCTCTCTCGCTCTCGCTCTCTCGCTCTCGCTCTCTCGCTCTCTCCCCTCCTCTCTCTCCTCTCTCCTCTCTCTCTCGCTCTCTCTCTCTCTCCCCTCCTCTCTCTCTCCTCTCTCCTCTCTCTCTCTCCTCTCTCTCTCTCTCTCTCTCTCTCGCTCTCTCGCTCTCTCGCTCTCTCTCGCTCTCGCTCTCTCTCTCTCTCTCCCCTCCTCTCTCTCTCTCTCTCTCTCTCGCTCTCTCTCGCTCTCTCGCTCTCTCGCTCTCTCGCTCTCTCTCGCTCTCTCTCTCTCTCTCCCCTCCTCTCTCTCTCTCTCTCTCTCTCTCTCTCGCTCTCTCGCTCTCTCGCTCTCTCGCTCTCTCTCGCTCTCTCTCTCTCTCTCCCCTCCTCTCTCTCTCTCTCTCTCTCTCTCGCTCTCTCGCTCTCTCGCTCTCTCTCGCTCTCTCTCTCTCTCTCCCCTCCTCTCTCTCTCTCTCTCTCTCTCTCTCGCTCTCTCGCTCTCTCTCGCTCTCTCTCTCTCTCTCTCCCCTCCTCTCTCTCTCTCTCTCTCTCTCTCTCTCTCGCTCTCTCGCTCTCTCTCGCTCTCGCTCTCTCTCTCTCTCTCTCCCCTCCTCTCTCTCTCTCTCTCTCTCTCTCGCTCTCTCCCCTCCTCTCTCTCTCTCTCTCTCTCGCTCTCTCCCCTCCTCTCTCTCTCTCTCTCTCTCTCTCTCGCTCTCTCCCCTCCTCTCTCTCCCCTCCTCTCTCTCTCTCTCTCTCTCTCTCTCTCTCTCTCTCTCTCTCTCTCTCTCATAAATCACTCTTCCACAAAACTCTCTAGGTCCATGACATGTATTCTAACGGAAAGCTCAGGGCGCCTCAGAGGCCCTTTTCCCCATTCTTCCAGGTTAGAGAGGCCAAGAACCTAGGAGCTCTGGGAGCTGGGAACCCCCGTCCCCCCTTACAGGCTCTGCAAGCAGACTCTCTGGCTTGGAATCCAGGCTCAGCCAACTTGTTTTATTGACAGTTAGGTTTAACCCCAGTAACGGAAAACTTGATAGAGTGAGTTAAACCAATAAAGGTCATGTTTTATCCCACATAAATAGACGTCTGCAGCAATGTAGGTGCAGGCTTTGGCTCCACAGCCCAAGGAGATCAGGTGGCACCTGTGCAACTGGCTTGGACACTCACTCCCTAACAGTAACAATAGTAACAAGATGGCAATCACTATGCCAGGCAATGTGTTCACGTTCAAAGCAGGAAGAAGTGGAGAACAGATGGGAGATGCAAAAGTAAAGGCTTCCCCTGAAGCATGCTTATCACACTGATCACTGTGCTTATCTGGCCGTTGCTCCGTCTCACAGCCACCCCTGCCTGAAAGGAAGTCTGGGAGAGTGAATTTCCCTCTTAGAGGCAACAAGAGAGTAGGGATGGCTTGTTCACTGTAGATCATCCGTTCCATGTGAGCCACTATTTCCAGTGTAACTTTGGGCAATGCACTTTACAAAGAGGTGCTTCGATGCTCTCATCTTAAAAATGAGAATAATAATAGCACTTCTCATATAGGGTTGGTGGTGGAGAATAAAACAATTAATTTATGTAAAGTGCTTCCAATTGTGTTGGTACATAGTTAAGTGCTCAGTGATTATAGCTATTATTGTAATAGCCACTCAACAGTGTTAACTCAAAAAATGAATTAAAGAATGATTAAATAGGTTCAAGAAGGGATTTCTGTAGATGTGCCTATCTTTACATGTTTCTGAAGGGAAAGAAAAACAGCCAGATACAATGGGCAACAGAACTCACCAATGACAGTATATCGAACACTTGTTAATCTGCTCTCACCAGAATTTCCACAACAGATTGACACGGTAGTGCTTCTCTCATTTGTAGTCCTAGCCTTATTCCCGTTGCTAAGTAGGTTCTACATACCACTTTGCAAATCAGGTCTTTATTATTTCATTTCAAATCCTAAAAAGATGAAATCGAAGGTGTCAGATTTACGGATATTTATATTATCTAAAATATACTAAGTGTTATGTGTTAGGTGCTGATCCAAATACTTTACACCTGATTGCTTATTTGATATTCTTACAACCTTGATGAGGTAGACATTATCATTCTCAAATCTGAAGATAATTTGTTTGTCAAGCTGAAAAAGGAAAGACATTGACATTTAGTATAGGCATGAGGATCACATGCATTAATTCCTTTATACAGTAAATGTTCTGAGAATACATATGTTCTTTGCCCAGAGCCATTGTCAGCATGTAGAGGACACATCTAAACAAAATACAAGACAGCTCTTTACCATTAATAGTCCAGGCTTCCCAGGGAGATTGTATATACACATGTGAGTATTAGTGGAGGATGGGATCTGGGGAATGTACCAAATGTTTTACAAAGGTATAAATGTAGAAACAAAAATATTGTGTATAATTAACTGAGGAGGTTCTGATGGTCTCACAATAATTGGCTCAAATCAATACCTAGCAATAGTGATTGCTTTTGTCTACGCATTCTTACTCTCCGTATCTTTTAATACATTACTATGGTTTTTTTTTTTTCAGATATTATTCTTTTTCCATCAACACATGTATCCAAAATGAGACTGGGTCCATTTCACTCAGGTTTTTAATTGGGCATGTGATGCAAGCCTAATAAACAAAAATATCAGAATATTTCATATATCCACAATGATTCCTTCAAGTTTGATCAGGCAACCCAGGAGATACTAGTGAGATTAAATCCCAAAACATTGCCTGAAACTATTTTGAAGACAAATAAATATATAATTTATCTTTCTCCTGGGCTTTCTTCTTTTTTCTTTTTTTTTGAGAGTTTCTCTCTTGCTGCCCAGGCTAGAGTGCAGTGGTGCAATCCCAGCTCACCACAACCTCTGCCTCCTGGGTTCAAGCTATTCTCTTGTCTCAGCCTCCTGAGTATCTGGGATTACAGGAATGTTACTGTAGTGATACCTGGCTAACTTTGTATTTTGTATTTTTAGTAGAGACAGGGTTTCTCCATGTTGGTCAGGCTGGTCTCAAACTCCTGACCTCAGGTGATCTGCCTGCCTCAGCCTCTCAAAGTGCTGGGATTACAGGTGTGAGCCACTGCACCTGGTCCTCCCCTGAGCTTTCTAAACTATAAGCATGCAGATTGGGAGATGCTAGAAGACAAAGGGGTTTCTGGGAGTGAATTCCAAATCAAGAAACACCGGGTAAAGAGGCAGAAAGAGTCACATTCTTGTAACCCAATACCTGAGATGCTGGATCACACTGAATCTGACGCCTGTTACCCCTGTGATGTGTGAGCCAATTTGTTTAAGTCATTGTGAATTGAACTTTCTATCATTTGCAACGAATAGCATCTTGACTAAAGATTCTATTCAAAAGCATCAAGCTAGGCATTAGGAAACAGAAAAGAAATACAAATATCAGATTTTTTTTCAATGAAGGTTTTTAACCAAAAGAGAGAAGCTGCCTTAATTATCACAAACTAAGGTTTGAGCTTATAGCTCATTTGGTAGAATGCTCAGAAGATTCTTACCTTAGTGGTGGGAAATAATTAGCCTTAGAATAAAAGTTGCTCCAGTTTTACCTGCCAAATTAAAAAAAGATTTCAAAAATCATTAAATAACTTTATTGCAAAACAGATTGTAAAAATATTTATAACAATGCAAAAATATCCAACACTAAAGAGGGTAAAATAACAATGTCTTGCATTCAATGAAAAAATTACTAGGTATGTTTAAAAAAAGGAAAGAAAAATAGTATCCATAAAGAGGAGAAAAATCACAATAGAAATCAACCCAGACTTTTTCCAAGATTGCCAGCTAGATGCAACTGGGGAGTGCTGCTCCCACAGAGAGAGACCATGTGCAAAACATAATTTGCACAGATCTTCAGGGAGAAAATGCCAAATGTGAATGGAGAAAAGACTCAGTCACTGAGGCTAAATAAAGCTGGGGACCTGTGTGGGATGCCTGAATGCTATGGCTAGTTCCTGACCTCAAACAGTACCTGGAGAAGGGGTTAATGAAGGGACTGGGTAACTACTCGCTCTTAGCACAGACCTCTGGGATCCTAGCTGCTGGAAGGTATTCCGCACTCCCACAAATGCATGAGCTGGCAGGGACATCTGCTCAGAGGTTAGATGGAGTTGTAGCTGCAGCAGACACATAACCAGGGACCTTAGAGTGTGAGTGAGCTCTGGTGGAGCCCAGCTATAAGCACCCATCCCCAAGGGCTACCTGTTTCCCTCTGAGAGGCTCAGACACAAACTAGCCACCAGAGAGAAAGAAGGATTAGTTTCTCTGTGGGGCTGGGGCATACCTGTCCTGCAGATCTGCCTGCCCACCAGCTCCTCCCAGGGACCCTGTCTGGTTACCTATCCTGTAGGGGCATATACACAGTACAGCCTCCACTGCCCAGCCTGGATAAATTTGCTCCACCTGAGTGCATTACAGTAGCCTTTAGCCCTTCAGATCTCCAAATGCACCTGGAAACCAACCCAAAACATCTGAAGGAGGGAATTGTGAGCAAATCCTATTACCCCATGGCTGCAGCCTGCAACTCAAGAGTGCTGAGCGGGGACTTGAATCAGGGAGGTGCCCACATTCTCAGAAACCTGTGTTACTGAGAGGTCCAAGTCACACAGGTTTGTGGGATGGTTTGGGACCTAAGCATGCCTCCCCGCACAGGGCTGGTGTGGCAAAGATGTGGCCTATTTTACTACTAGACCTCTCCCCAAGGAAGCCCCATGGCCTGAAAAACCTGAGAACAACAACAAAATTGTGGGTACAGTTCCAGTTATCAGAGGCGGCTCCTCCAAAACCCATAAGAGATGCGGTGGGAGGGTCACCTCAGAACACAGTCGCAAATGCAAAGATACACAAAGAAACTAAGTTTTATAAGTGAAGGAAAAATAAAATCCTCCTCTGGCAGGTAGATGCTGAGGGAACACATTTCAACTCGACCAACCTTACAAGAAGTCTTTAATGGAGTGCTTGAACATGGATTTGAAAGAATGACACCTGCTACCACAAAAGCGTGCTTAAGTGCATAGCCCCCCAGCACAATAAAGCAGCTATATGATCAAGTCTATATAAAAACCAACTAGCAACACAACAGGATTCAAATGACACATATCAATACCAATACTAAACTTCAATGTAAAAGGGCTAAACACCTCCACTTAAAAGAAAGAACATCAGGCAAGAGAAAGAGACAAGATCCAACCATCTTCAAGAGACCTATCTCACATATAGTGGCACCGACAGGCTCAAAGTAAAATGGTGGTGTAAGATGTGTCATGAAAACAGAAAAGAACAGAAGTTACTATTGTTATAGTGGATAAAACAGGTTTCAAGCCAGTAAAAATGAAGCAGGACAATGAAAGGAATTACATAAAGATAAAGAGTATAATCCAACAAGAAGCCTTAACTGTCCTAAATATACATATTTTATTTATGTATATACACACACACACACACACACATATGTGTATATATACACTCACAATTGCCACCATTAGAGCACCAAGATTCATAAAACAAAGTCTTGGCCTATGAATAACTTAGACAACCAGAAAAGAATAGTGGAAATCTCTAACACACCATGGACGGCATTAGACAGATCACTGAGTCAAAACACTAACAAAGAAACAAAAACACTGGCCTTAAACTTGACACTTGAACAATTGGACCTAATAGACATCTACAGAACACTCCACCCAACAACGATATAATATATATTCTTCTTATCTGAAGAAGAGCGCATACTTTGGCATAAACTACATGATCAATTTTAAAGCAAGCCTCAATAAGTTTAAAAATTGAAAGCATATCGAGCACATACTTGAATGACACTGCAATAAAAATAGAAAATACCTAGAAGATCTCTCAAAACCACACAACTACATGAAAACAAAATAACTTACTCATGAATAATTCCTGAATGGAGATTTAAATTAAGACAGGAAAAATGTTATTTGGCATTAACAAAAATAAGGACACAACTTACCAGAATCTCTGGGATGCAGCCAAAGCAGTGTTAAGAAGAAACTTAATAGCCCTAAATGCCTTCATTAAGAAGTTAGCAAGTTATCAAATTAGCACTCTAACTCTGCACCTAAAGGAACTAGAAAAGAAGAACAAACCAACACCAGAGCTGTCGGAATAAAAGAAATTCCTAAAATTAGAGAACCTAATGAAATTGAGATGCAAAAATCCATACAAAAGATGAATAAAACTAAGAGTTGTTTATTTGAAAAAATAAATAAGATTGATAGCTAGATTAACAAACAAAAAGAAAGAAAAGATTCAAATAAGCACAATAAGAAACAACAAAGGCAACATTACAACTGATTTTACAGAAATAAAAAAAAAAAGATTTTTAGAGACTACTATGAATAACTGTGCACACAAGTAAGAAAATCCAGAGAAAATGGATAAATTCCTGGAAGCACACAATCTTCCAAAATAGAATCAGGAAGAGATTGAATCTTAAATACACCAATGTCAACTTGTAAAGTTGATTCAGTAATAGATAACCTACAAACCAAAAAAAGCACTGAACCGTATGGATTCACTGCTGAATTCTACTAAATGTAAAAAGAACTGATACCCATCCTACTGAAAGTATTGCAGAAAATTGAAGAGGAGAGGCTCCACAATGACTCATTTTATGAAATCAGCATCACCCTGATACTAAAATATAGCAAACACAGAGTAAAAAAGAAAACTTCAAATCAGTATTAAAAAATTCCTCATAAACATAGACACACAAATCCTCACCAAAATACTAGCAAATCAAATCCAGCAGTACATCAAAATGTTAATATATCACAATCAAGTAGACTTTATTCCTGGGATGCAAGACTGGTTCAACATACACAAATCAATAAATGCCATTCACTACATAAACAGAATAAAAAGTAAAAACCATATAATCATCTCAATAACACATAAAAAACCTTTCAATAAGGTCAAACATCTCTTTACGATAAAATCTCCCAACAGACTAGGCAGCAAAGGAACATACCTCAAACTAATAGGTCCATCTATGACAAACCCAGACCGTTCATCATACTGAATGGACAAAACCTAGAACCATTCTCACTAAGAACTAGAATAAGACAGGAATGCCTGTTCTTACCACTTCTATTCAACGTCGTACTGGAAGTCCTCACTGGAGTAATCAGACAAAAATAAGGAATAAAAGACAAATATAAAACTGTATCTCTTTGTTGACCATATAATTATATACCTAGAAAATGCTAAAGAGTCTGCCAAAAGGTTCCTATAATTTATAAGTAACTTTAGTAAAGCTTCAGGATACAAAGTCAATGTACAAAAATCAGTAGCACTTCTATACACTAACAAGATTTAGGCTGAGAGCAAAATCAAGAACCTAATACAACTTACAATTACAGAACATAAAAGCCCTGGGCATACCCCTAGTTAAGGAGATAAATGATCTCTACAAGGAGAAGTACAAAACACTGCTGAAAGAAATCAGAGTCATTACAAATAAATGAAAAACTATTCCATGTCCATAGACTGGAAGAATCAATATCATTAAAGTGGCCATAATGCCCAAGAAATTTGTGGATTAAATGCTATTTCTATGAAACTACCAATGCCATAATTTACAAAATTAGCAGAAATTACTCTAAAATGTATATGGAACCAAAAAAGAATGCAAAGAGTCAAAGCAATTCTAAGTAAAAAGAACAAAGTCAAAAATGTCACACTATTTGACTTCAAACTATATTATAAAGCCACAGTAATAAAAACAGCATGGTGCTGGCATTAAAAACAGACACATGGACCAATGGATAAGAATACGAAACTCAGAAATAAAGTTGTACATCTAAAATTATGTGATCTTTGACAGAACTGGCCAAAACAAGCAATGGGGACAGGACTCCCTATTGCTGAATAATAAATGCTGCTGATAGCCATAGGCAGAAGATTGAAGCTGGATGCCCTGCATCTTACCATACAGAAAATTAACTCAATATGGATTAAAGATTTAAATGTAAGACACAAAATTGTAAAAATCTTGGAGGACAAACTGGAAAATACTCTTCTCAACATTGGCCTTGGCAAAGAATTTTTTGCTAAGTCACCAAAGGCACTGCAATACAAATAAAAATAGATGAGTGAGATCTAATTAAATAGATGAGTGGACCTCTGCACAGCAACAGCAACTATCAACAGAGCAAACAGACAATCTACAGAATGGGAGCTGATATTTGCAAACCATGCATTAACAAAGGTCTAATATTCAGCATTTATAGAAAACTTAAACAAAGCAACAATTAAAAAATAAATAATTCAATTAAAAATGAGCAAAGGACATGAACAGATATGTCTAAAAGGAAGACATTCAAGTGGCCAACAAATATTAAAAAACACTTGTCATCACTAATCATCAGAGAAATGTAAATCAAAGCCACTATGAGATGTCATCTCACACCATCAGAATCCCTGTTATTAAAAAGCCAAAAGCCAACCTATGTTGATGAGGCTGAAGAGAAAAGGGAATGCTTATATGCTATTGGTGGGAATGCAAATTAGTTCAGCCACTGTGGAAAGCAGTCTGGAGATTTCTCAAGGAACTTAAAACAGAGTTACCATTTAACCAAGCAATCCCATTACCTTGAATATACCCACAAGAAAATAAATCATTCTACCAAAACACTTGCACCTGTATGTTCATCACTATACAACTCACAAGAGCAAAGAAATAGAATTAACCCAGGTGCCCATCAATGGTAGGCTGGATAAAGAAAATACAGAACATATACACCATGGCATACTATGCAGCAATAAAAAAGAATGAAATTGACCAAGCACAGTGGCTCATGCCTCTAGTCCCAGCACTTTGGGAGGCCAAAGTGTGTGGATTGCTTGATCTCAGGCACTTGAGACCAGCCTGGGCAACATAGTGAAACCCTGTCCCTATATTAAACAAAAAAACAAAACGAGCCAGGCATGGTGGTGTGCACTTGCTGTCCCAGCTACTTTGGGGTAGGGGCTGAGGTGGGAGGACCACTTGAGTCAGGGAGGTGGAGGTTGCCATATGTCAAGGTCATGAATGATCAAGAATAAAATCATGTCCTTTGCAGCAACATAGGTGTAGCTGGGGGCCACAATCCTAAACAAATCAAGGCAGAAACAAAAAACCAAATAGTGCATTTTCTCACTTCGAAGTAGACATGAAAAGCACACATGGACATGAAATATGGGAAAAATAGGCACTGTGGACTACTAGAGGGTGTGGGCCAGATGGGCTAAAGAAACTGCTTATCAGATACTGTGCTCACTATCGGAGTGCTGGACCCATCTCCAGATCTCAGCGTCACACAATATTCTCATGGAACAATTCTTCATGGACCCTCTGAATCTAAAATAAAAGTTAAAATTTAGAAAAAATTTTAAAAGTCAACCCACAACTTACACAGATGAAGGAAATGGAATACAAGGACAATAAAATAGTTGTTATAATTTTGTTTTAAATGTTTTAAAAATTAAGTGGAAACATGGAAGAGAAACAAAAAGACTCAAATCAAGATTCTAGAGGTAAAAACTATAATATATGAGATAAAAGTATCTAGGATTAACAACAGATTAGAAAACACAGAAAGCATTATATAATTTATGGTACATTTACATAATTTTATGTAAATTTCATATAAATGTATATAATGTGTAGTAAACTTAAAGACACATCAATAGAAACAATTTAAAATGAAACAAAAACAGAAAAAAAATTTAAAGATGATGGCAATGACAAAGAGTAAGAGGAGGATAAAATGAAATAGAATGAGAGAGAAAAAGGAGGAGGAGGAGAAGGAAGACAGAAGGAGGAGGAGGACAGAAGGGGAGGAGGAGAAGGAAAAGGAGGAAGGTAGAAGGAGGAGGAGGAAGAGGAAGACAAAGGGGGAGGACAAAAAGGAGGAGGAGGAGAAGGAAGACAGAAGGGGGAGGAGGACAGAAGGGGAGGAGGAGAAGGAAAAGGAGGAAGGTAGAAGGAGGAGGAGAAGGAAGACAGAGGGGGAGGACAAAAAGGAGGAGGAGGAGAAGAAAGACAGATGGGGGAGGACAAAAAGGAGGAGGAGGAGAAGGAAGACAGAAGGGGAGGAGAAAAAGGAGGAGGGGGAGGAGGACAGAAGGAGGAGGAGAAGGAGGAGAAGGAAGACAGAGCAGGGAGGAGAAAAAGGAGGAGGGGGAGGAGGACAGAAAGAGGAGGAGGAGAAGGAGGAGAAGGAAGAGAGCACCAGTAAGAAGTGGGGCCACTTCAAGCATCCTGATGTGTATGTAAACTGATTTTCAGAAGAAGAGAGGGGATTAGACAAAAGAAGGGGAGAAAAACACTGAAGGTATAGTAGTTAAGATATTTTGTCCTCCTCTGCCCTAAGCTTTTATCAACTCAGCTGTGTCCTGCTTATTCCCACAACGAGGTTGCAAGACTGAATAATGATTTTATGTGTTTATCCCTAATCATTCCCCTGTGTATGAATCTATCGGTATGTCAGTCAGCCTCTGCTTAATTACAACTGTAACCTGCTAACAATGGTTCTTTGTTGTTTAAAATATACTTTTTATCCAGCCTAAGCTAAATTAAAATTTAATATAACATCAAGTTGCCACAGAGCTGGCAAGCAAATGACAGCTGTTTAATTAAAACCTAAACCTGATTAGCTAGCTCTACTGAGATGAATACTCTGGAGAAAAAGTATAAAACTATTAAAATCCAAGCTGAATAATGAGTTTGAAATATGAATTAACCCTCCCGTGTGGTTACTGTGAATTGGCAGGTGCTAGTGACTAAAATGAGCCGTGAGAGCCTTGGCTACTTGCTTAGAAGCTTGAGATAATTATTAATAGCAAAAAAAAAAAAAAAAAAAAAAAACCTAACTAACTCAACTAAGTAAAACAAACTAACAATCTAATTTTTTTAAATTGGCCAAGGACATGAATAGACACTTCTTCAAATAAGGCATACACATGGCCAACAGGTGTATAAAAAGATGATCAGTGTCCCTAATCCCTGGAGAAATGCAGATCAAAACTACAATGAGGAATCATCTCATACTTGTTAGACTGGCTAATATATATGCAAATAGATATGACTACATAGATAGATAGATAGATAGATAGATAGATAGATAGATAGATAGACGTGTGTGTGCGTGCGTTCTTGCGTGCGTGTGTGTGGCGGTGGCATGAGTTGGTGAGGATGTGGAGAAATTTCAACTTTTGCACACAATTTCTGGTAATGCAAAATGGGGCAGCCTCTATGGAAAACAATGTCCAAGTTCTTGAAAACCTTAAAAATAGAACTGCAATAAAACTTGCTAAAAATAGTCCAGCAATCCTGGTTCTGTGTGTTTAGACAAAAGGATAAAAGCTTGGGATCTCAAAAATATATCAGCATCCCCGTTTGCTGTTCACTGCAGCACTATTAACAATAGTCAAGATGCAGAAACCACCAAAGTGTCCGCCAACTGATGAATGAAAAAGAAAATGTGCTACATTCATACAATGGAATAGGATTTAATCTTTGAGAAGAAAGGAAATTCTGATATTTGCAGCAACACAGGTGAACTGGAGAACATTATAGTAAGCAAAATAAGTCAGTAACAGAAGAATAAATACTGCATAATTCCACTTATGTGAGATATCTAAAATAGTCACATCCATAGAATCAAATAATGAAATGGAGGTTGTCAATGGCAGGCATATGGCAGCTGCTCCATATACAGGTTTCTTACTTTACCTGTATTTGTTCCTGGCAAATACTTCTTTAAAACCTCACTCCAAGGCTGAGTGTGATGGCTCATGCCTGTAATCCTAGGACTTTGGGAGGCCAAGGCAGGTGGATCAGTTGAGCCTAGGAGTTTGAGACCAGCCTGGGCAACATGATAAAATCCCATCTGTAAAAGCAATGCAAAAAATTATCCAGACATGATGGCTTGCACCTGTAGTTCCAGCTACTCAAGAGGCTTAGGTGAAAGAAATCACCTGAGCCCCAGAGTTTGAGGCTGCAGTGAGCTGTGATTGATTGCACTTTAGGATGAGTGAGAGTGAGATTCTATCTTAAAAACAAAAACACACCTTCTGCCCTCGTCAGGTGAGCAGCTTCCTTAGTGATGTTCTCATCTGGTTTGCAACGTAAGTACAGTATAAGAGACATCAGTCTCTATGCTATACTGAGATCTCCTTGTGTGCAAGGAAGGAATCTAAGTTTATTTTGGGTGTGGAACCTCCTACAATGAGTGAAACAGAGAGGGTGCATGGATTAATTAAGACACACTGAACTATTGGGGAACTCTCATAGGCTGAACGGGGTGGTCTCGCTTAACTGTTAAGTGAGTTCAGGGGATGGAGGAGGATGGAGACACAAGTTTGGAAAGACAGATTCTGAATGCCTCTCGGGGTCCTTGAACCTGGACCTCCAAATTTCTATCCCACACCCCCAAACTAGCACTCAAAGCAAGTCAGCTAGTTTCAAAACTTCCATATAAATACACATATAACAAAATAAAGGCTTTATGTCCTTATGGGAAAACCCGACAGGAAAGAGAAAATAATAATGCTTCTCTTTTCCCCTTAAAACCTTTGTAATTACTATGTGTCAGAGAAGGCAGACAAAAGGCAGCAAGAAATAGAATTCTGTACAACGTACTTGCCTATTGCTAGCAGTTTTCTCCAAACAAATCCTCCAAGAACACACAGTGATGCTGCAGCAGAGCTTGTGAATATCTATCCTTCTAATCCTTCAGTTACAACACGTGAATTCAAGCTTATAACAGGAGTTTAATTTTTAGCTTATTGTTACTTTATTTCACACGTTTTTCACCATGTCTTTCTTCAGGCAAATAAGTCAGGTGATATAAGTTCACTAATTCAGCTTAAATTATGAATTAGGTAGTCCACTACATTATTATAATTAAAAAAACAATTGTGATGTGCAGTCCAACACTTATGAATAGCATTTCAGGATTTTATGTATATATATATATATATATATATTATATATATATATATATATATATATAATATATATATATAAAGCTGGTATCTCCAAAGGTATTTCCTCCATATTATAAGACATTGAACTCTACTGTTTTGTGATCTATGCCTTCGATCACGCAAGTGGGTTCTTTTGCATGGCTACATAAAAGAAGACAAGACGTAAAAAGTCCCTGACTATGATATTGCTAGAAAAACCAAAAGTAAATTCTATAGCACTCAACATTACTAAGAGAAAACTTCAGTCTTTCTTATCTTTTAACAAGTACCTTACTAATTTAGACAAATAGTTTGCTTTTCCTTTTCTTTGTTACAAAAAACTATTACATTGTAAAACAGTATTTCATCATCTGAGACTCCTTATTTGTACTTTGAAATCATAGTATTCAATGACCCCACACACAGGGCATTTTTTAACACTTTTATTTGACAAATAGCAACTGCATATATTTATGGGGTAAAATGTCATGTTTTGATATATGTATAACTTGTGGAGTAATTAAATTAAACTGATTAATATATCCAACACCTCATATCATTTTTGTGGTGAGAAAATTTGAAATGTTCACTCTTAGCAATTTTGAAACGTACATTCTTATTAACTCTAGTCACCATGCTGTACAACGGATCTCAAAAATGTGTTCCTCTTGTCCTACTGAAATTTGGTACCCTTTTTCAGGGCATCTTAAAGTTTCAATTTTGCTTTCAACGAATCTATCCCAGATGCTGATGCTTGTCTATACCTATGACAGAAAAGAATTGTCAGCTTATCTCTTCCCACATAGTACTTCAATTCCCTCAAATGCTGCCAATTATACACACATCTCTAATATATTCCACCCCTGGGATTCAGTGGTCAAAACCAAATTCTAGATTGAGAGACCTACTTGACAGTTCTAGTAGTACTACATATAGAGGTAGAGAGACAATTACTAAACAGTATTTAATTATAGGAATATTAACTCTGCCAACTCCTGGGGAGAAGGAAAATAAGAATACTTATGGTTAGATGAGAGCAGATTAGCAAATAATGCTTACCGATTTAGTTGCTTTTAAGATGTGAGATTTGAGGCTCATAAAAATAAACACCAAATTTCAATTAAAAAGGGAGGAGAAGAAAGGCAATGTAAATATTTGAGTTAAACTCATACTGCTATCAGAGAGCAAGCAAAAGGAATTACATCCCCTCCCTTGATATTTCAATTTAAGGAGCTGAAAAGGTAAGTAAAAGGTATGTGAAGAAATGAGATGAAGTCACAGTGTCAGGAAATTTAAGTTGTGTGATGCTCTGGAATCTCTCAAACACCCTTATGAATCCAATCTCTTTAAAACCATTTTTTATTTGATTTGATTCTAACTGTTATTTTAGCTTTAGGAGCACATGTGAAGGTTCGTTACATAGGTGAGCTCCTGCAGAGGGGCTTTGTTGTACAGATTATTTCATCACCCGGGTATTAAGCCCAGCACCCAACAGTTATCTTTTTTTCTTCTCTGCCTCCTCTTCCCTCCACCCTCAAGTAGAGCCCAACATCTGTTGTTCCCTTTATGTTTATGAGTCCCCGTTATTTTGCTTCCACTTAGAAGTGAGAACATGTAGTGTTTGCTTTTCTGTTCCTGCATTATTTTGCTGAGGATAATGGCTTCCATCTCCATCCATTTTCCTGCAAAAGACATGATTTCATTCTTTTTGATGGTTATATAGTATTCCATGGTGTATATGTACACATTTTCTTTTTCTAATCTGTCATTTATGAGCATTTAGGTTGATCATGAATCTACTTTCTATATTCATTTCTCCTGATGAAATTTGGAAATAGATTTCAACAGTGGTGCTGAAAATGCTCTTAGTCATATACCCTACAGAGAGAAAAATGACGGGTTAGCTGATTATTTCAGGATGGGGCCACTGTCTATACCTAGATGACAGTGGTCAGGTTATACATGTCCTGTCCTCAAATATGCTCTGACTCCCTTCAGTCTCAGGGAGTTCCCACCACTGACCAGTTCCTGAAGTAAAGCATGGAATTCAGACCTAAGGCCAATCAACCTCTGGGATAATCCCAGCCAGAGAGTGTTAAGGCTGAGGTTCAGCTTCTGATGGGCTCCATATTTTTTCCAATGTCTCCAAATACCATGGAAACCAGTTTCGTCAGTCTCTTATTGAAGTTGCCACTAGGTACAAGAAAACATTTAATGAGTACTGGCATCAATTCAATCACTGCCTAATTTAAAATGAAATCTTCTTTTAGAAACTCAGTTTCATGTACAGACAAGAACACCTCATTCAGCTTGCTGTGGGTCTAAACCAACATGCCAGCATGTGCAAACTGCTGTGATCCATTTCCTAACCTACTTATGCTGCCAATCTTCTCCTACCTCTTATAAAAATTTTCCTTTTTTCCTACAACACATCACACCTCTCAAACCTCCTTCACATCTGTGGGTCCCACGAGAACCCTGGGAGGTAGACAGGAAAAATGATACTGTCCTTTACTAGATGAGGTTCTTAAGGATCAGAGAGGTCACCAGGCTTACTCAGTCTCATAGCATGTTAAGAATAACTCTGCAAATCCCCAAGTACCCTCCATCTATTCTTCCACAAGCAATCACCTTCTGCAAAGACACAACTGTCATGTACAGATACATATTTAATATATACATATCCAATATTGGAGCACCCAGATTCATAAAACAAACTCTTGTTGACCTACAAAAAGAGTTAGACAGACACACAATAAAAGTAGGATACTTCAACACCCTACTGACAGCATTAGACAGATCAATGAGACAGAAAACTAAGAAATTCTGGAGTAAACTTAACACTAGACTAGTGTGACTTAAGAGACATCTACAGAATACTCCATCTAATGTACATGAAATAGACATTCTTCTCATCTTCACACAGAACATATTCTGAGATCAACCACATGCTCAGCCATAAAGCAATTCTCAATAACATTTTTTAAAGTATAATTACATCAAGCACCCTCTTGGATCATAGTGGAATAAACATAGAAATTAATACCACAGAGATCTTTTAAAACCACATAATTACATGGAAATTAAACAATGTGTTCCTGAATGACTTGGTGAACAATGAAATTGAGGCAGAAATCAAAAACTTCTGTGAAATTAATGAAAATAGAAAATAAACATGTCAAAATCTTTGAGATGCAACTAAAGCCGTGTTACAAGGGAAGTTTATAGTGCTAAATGCCTGTATCAAGTAGTTAAAAAGATCTCAAATCTTTTATTTGGGAGCAGGGCTTGTCTAACCTGATGATAGTCATCTAGTGTAGACCATGTCCCCATGCTAAAATAATAAGCCACTCTGTCGTTTTTCCCTCTGTGGGGTATACAACTACCAGAGTTTTCAGCACCA
Source organism: Callithrix jacchus (assembly GCF_049354715.1). Lineage (NCBI taxonomy): Eukaryota > Metazoa > Chordata > Mammalia > Primates > Cebidae > Callithrix > Callithrix jacchus. The sequence goes on along the minus strand of NC_133510.1, from coordinate 130,027,048 downwards.
CTGCTGAAATCTATTTCAAATTCCATCAAGACAAATGAACATAGGGATTAGATTCATGATCAACCTAAATGCTTATAAATGACAGATTGGAAAAAGAAAATGTGGTACATACACAATAAAAAACTAATTCTAACATTGTACCCAGAGGAACTAGAAAAATAAACAGCAACAACAGCCACAAAGCTGACAGAGGAAAATAAGTAACTACAAGAAGAGAACAGCCGAATTAAATTGATAGGTAAAAATCCACATGAAAGATCAATGAACCCAAAAGTTGATTTATTGAAAGAATAAAAAAGAGTGATAGCCTACCGGTTTCATAAAGAAAAAGAGAAAATCCAAATAAACACAATTAGAAATGACAAAGGAGACATTACAACTGACCCCACAGGAATACAAAAGATCCTCAGTGACTACTACAAACACTTTTATGTACAGAAATTAGAAATATAGAGGAAACGTATAAGTTTCAGAAACATATAATCTCCCACGATTGAAGCATGAAAAAAGTGAAAGTCTAGGCAGGCCAATAACAAGTTCCAAAACTGAATCAGTAATAAAACCAATCAATCAAAAAAGCCCTGGAAAAGATGCATTTCACAGCCAAATTCCACCAGACATACAAAGAACTGACACCAATGCTACTGAAACTATTCCCAAAAAATGAGGAAGAGGGACTCCTTCCTCACTCATTCTATGAAGCCAGCATCAGCCTGATACCAAAATCTGGGAGAGACTGAATGAGTGCCTGTAATTCCACCTACTCCAGAGGCTGAGGCTGAAACTGGGAGGTGGGATTGCAGTGAGCTGAGATGTTGCCATTGCACTCCAGCCTGGGTAAGAAGAGTGAAACTCTGTCTCATAAAAAAAAAAAAAAAGCAAAAATAAAATTTTAGGCCATTGTTCTTGATGAACACAGACACAAAAATTCTCAACAAAATACTAACAAACAAAATCCAGTTGCATATCAAGGAGTTAATTCATCATGATTAAGAAAGCTTATTTCTGGGATGCAAGGTTGGTTCATATACATATCAATAAATGTTAATCACTACAGAAACAGAATTAAAGACATAAACCACATGATCATCTCATCAGGTGCAGAAAATACTTTTGATAAGATCCAACATCCTTTCATGCTAAAAATCCTCAACAAACTAGGCATCAGAAACATGTTTCAAAACAATGAAGTGTCACTAATGAAAAATCCATAGCCAACATCATACCAGACAAGAGAGGGAGCCATTCCTATTGAGAACTGGAGTAAGACAAGGATGCCCACTCTCGCCACTCCTATTCAGCATAGTACTGGAAATCCTAGCCACAGCAATCAGGCAAGAGAAAGAAAAGGCTGTCACATATGAAAAGAAGTTAAACTATTTCTCTTCACTGTTGGTATGATTCTGCACCTTGAAAACCCTGAAGACTTCACCCAAAGACTCATAGAACTAACAGAAAACAAAATCAATGTACAAAAATCAGTAGCATTTCTATATGTCAGTAATGCTTCAAATGAGAAACAAATCAAGAATGTAATCCCCGTTACAACATCTAGAAAAAATAATAAGATACATAGGAATATAGCTCCCCAAGGAAGTGAAAGATCTATGTCAGAAGAACTACAGAACGCGGAAAGAAATCAAGCGATGACACAAACAAATAAAAAAAATTCCATGCTCATGGATTGGAAGAATCAATATTATTAAAATAAAAAAAAGTCACGTACATATTCAGCACCATTCCTATCAAACTATCAATGTTTTTTTTTCAAAGAATTAGAATAAAAGTGCTAATATACAAATGGAACTGTAAAAGAGCCCAAATAGTCAAAACAATCTTAAGTAAAAAGAACAAAGCCAGAAGTACCACATTATCTGACTTTAAATTATAACATAAGGCTACAGTAACCAAAGCAGCATGACACTAGTACAAAAACAGACAGACAGACCAACCAATGAACCAGAATAAAGAACTCAGAAATAAAGCTGGATGCCTACAACCATCTGATCATTGACTTGAGAAAAATAAGCAATGGGGAAAAGACTCCCTGTTCAGTAAATGGTACTAGGATAGCTGGGTAGCCATATGTAGAAGAATGAAACTGGACTCTTACCTATCAGCATATACAAAAATTAACTCAAGATGAATTAAAACTTAAACTTAAGATGTTAAAATGTAAAAATCTTAGAAGAAAATCTAGGAAATATCCATCTCAATATTGACCTTGACAAATAATTTATGGCTGAAGTCCTCAAAAGCAATTGCAACAGAAACAAAAATTGTTAAGTGATATCTAATTAAATTAAAAAGCTTCTACAAAGTAAGAGAAACAAGGGAGAAAACAGACAACCTACAGAATGGGAGAAATTTTTCACAAACTATGCATTCGACCAAGTCTAATATCCAGAATCTATAAAAATAGCAGATGTTGATGAGGGTGTGGATAAAATTCAAAAGGCAGTCCAGCCCACTGGAATCACTGAACCAGGTGTGAGAGTGCATTTATTCATCCATCAATGAGTCAGGGTCTACAGGCCAGACCTCCACAGGTGGTGATAAATGTCTCATGCTGTGACCCCAATGTGATCGAGGTCATCATAGATGGTGCCCCTTTTGATCTCCCCCTGAGAAGACCATCCAGCACAAGGTTTATGTGAATAAACAGAGTAGAGACAAAGGGATGTGGGGTAAACAGAGTTAAACTGGGAAAGACTTCTATCATCTCTGTCTTCTCCCTAACTTAATGGATGGCCACCTTTGGCCTGTCCCAATAAAACCTTTTGGCTTCCCAAAAGGTTTGAGACTAATCTATAACTTTCCTCAATATTTTCTTAATATTTTGCCAGCCACCCCAAGTGAATTCCAACATCTCCCCTTTCTTTTGTCATCAAAATTAGGCTCTGTTGTTTGCCAGCCACCCCAGGTGAATCTTGACACATGGAGGCTTGGACACATCGGTGGATGCATGGATAAAGGGATGCATAGGTGGGTGAATGCACAGGTAGATGCATAGGCGGATGGATGCATGAGTGGATAGATGGATGGACAGGTGGGTGGATGAATGGATAATTGTATGAGTTGATGGATAATTAAATTTACAAATGGGTCACTCAGTAAATTAAGTAATTGTTTTTCTTCTTCTTTTTTTTTTTTTGGTGTCTACAATAACTTGATGTTAACACCAAGTTCTTCTAACAAGAAAGTGCCTTAGACGTGAAAATTCTGGCTCTTCTAATCATCACTTTCTGTAAGGACAACTAAAGCATTCTTCTCTTTTTCGTCTTCCTTAGATATGAAATTTGGATGAATTGATATGCTGCTGAAAACATTAAAACATCAAACCCAAACCACAAAACAACACAAAGTCCTTTTGAGAATTCTTCAAGCACTTCGATAAATCAATGATCACATCTGCACTGTGGAAATATATGGAGTTTTCCCTATTAGGTATAATATTTGTATTTTCACTTCCCCATGTCACAAAGATCTGACTTCAAAAAATTAGTATAGCAGTGAATGTGGTTGACAAGAAGATCTTAGAGACTTCTGTGGACAATAATATCTTAACAGTCCAACCCCTATTCTCAAACAAGCTAGATTTCAACTGGTTGATGAAATCCTCTTGTAAGAACTCAAATCACGTTTATTCTCTGAATGTTAGTTCTGCCTCAGGTCAGATTGTCTAGTTCTATCAATGTCATGGACTTAGAAAACATCAGTTTTTTCAACTCTAGATTATCCTATTAAGTTTCTTGAGAAGAGGTCAGAATACAACTGGCCGCTGAGTTTCCTGTAGCCGAGCAGAGCAAAAAGAAAGAAACACACTCCCCCAGTCCACAGAGCAGGTCCATGGTTCTTTGACAGCCTCCAATGCCAAATCCAGTGAGATAAGAAAAGCACGGGTAAAAAGGCTGATAACAATTTTCCTCCAAAAAATAGAGAGGGGAGGAGATTGGACCCTAATGTCAGATAGAATCAATCATTTGCCACCTATCCTATTGTAAAAGGAAAATATCTTGGGACCTCTGATCACTAAACTAAAAGGAAAAGTTAAGCTGACAATTGCTTAGGTCAGACCTGACTCCTATTCAGTTATTCCTCTGCTCACTGAGATGGATACATATATGATCTCCTCCTCTGGAAAGGCTAATCAAAAGAGTGCAACTACCTGTCTCTTACCTACCTGTGACCCGGAATCCCCCTCCCTGCTTGGAAAAGTCCCACTTTTCCGGACCAAACCAATGTTCATGTTACACATACTGATTAATGTCTCACATCTCCCTGAAATGTATAAAACCAAACCGTGCTGTGACCACCTTGGGACATGTCGTCAGGACCTCCTGAGGCTGTGTCATGAACATGCATCCTCAACCTTGACAAAATCAACTTTCTAAATTAACTGAGACCTGCCTCAAGTCGTCGCGGTTCACAGCACCCATAAATTGACCTTGGTCATTCATTGTCAGGAACCAGAGTCCACAGTTTATGTCTGACTGCAGGCCACTTTGACAGAGACCTTTTATCAATGGTCCTAGCCCACTCCTTCTGACATCACCACCCCATTTAGATCATTGTTCAGACATCATCCAACGGATCAGCTCTCCTGAGCCACCCACACGATGGAGCATCCGCCCTGCCATGCTTTCTTCCTCAATCATGCTTATTTCCTATACAGTATAGCCCCGTGTCTCAGCCTTGAAATGCATCTTAGAAATTTTTCCCACTTTCTTTCTTTATTATTTTTTTTAAGACGGAGTTTCGCTCTTGTTACCCAGGCTGGAGTGCAATGGCGCTAACTCGGCTCACTGCAACCTCCGCCTCCTGGGTTCAGGCAATTCTCCTGCCTCAGCCTCCTGAGTAGCTGGGATTACAGGCACGCACCACCATGCCCAGCTAATTTTTTGTATTTTTAGTAGAGACAGGGTTTCACCATGTTGACCAGGATGGTCTCGATCTCTTGACCTCGTGATCCGCCCGTCTTGGCCTCCCAAAGTGCTGGGATTACAGGCGTGCGCCACTGTGCCCAGCTAATTTTTTGTATTTTTAGTAGAGACAGGGTTTCACCATGTTGACCAGGATGGTCTCGATCTCTTGACCTCGTGATCCGCCCGTCTTGGCCTCCCAAAGTGCTGGGATTACAGGCATGCGCCACTGTGTCCAGCTAATTTTTTGTATTTTTAGTAGAGACAGGGTTTCACCATGTTGACCAGGATGGTCTCGATCTCTTGACCTCGTGATCCGCCCGTCTTGGCCTCCCAAAGTGCTGGGATTACAGGCGTGAGCCACCGCGCCCGGCCTCCACTTTCTTTCTTAATCGCAGAAATATACTTCAGAACCCTTTATTTCCCTCCCTTTCCCACCAGGCGTTCCCTTACACTGTGCTCACTTACTTACTTATATGCTTGCTCGGAAATTCTAGGGGCTACTTTTGAAACAAACCAGGCCTAGAAACCCAGCTGCAGGATACCCCTATACGGGATTCCCCATCACACACACATGAATGATTGGTCTACCACCACCAGGCCTAGGTCAAGGTGTTACAAACCAGACCTCTGGAAGAGCCGTTACTCAGGATAGCCATTGGAACAAGAAACACGGACCCAGCATTCTGCAGCATCCCCGTGTGTCTCCCACACCAAGTCTCTCTTCTTAAACGCACTCACTCAGCTGAAAGAGTTGAGATGTTTCTTTGAGACTTGAGTCTGGTCATTCTCCTCCACTGCTGGCATTTGAATAATAAAGCTGCTTCTCCTTCTCCACCCATTGCCTCTGCTTTATTCTTTGCAAGTTGAGAGCAGCCTGGCCTGAGCTGAGTTACAATGACACTTTTCAATGAAGGGACTATTCTTGTGCATACTTTGAACTGTCTGCATATGCGTGCTTTTCACACCTGCCAGCAAGGGCCAGGAGGGTCTGGTCTGGTGCCTGCTCAATCAATATCTCTTGAATAAATGAGTAAATCCCAGCAAGGAAGGCATCCTTTTCTGATCTTCATATTCTTCAGCTAAGAACTTGTGATTGATTAGTATCTTATGGAGAAAAAAAATAAAAGAACATAAAACAACACATAATCTCTCTCTCGCAGAGGTAATGAGGAACCCAGGTTCTGGGAAGGCTTCATTCTTCCCAGGGGTGGATAAAGGTCTGTGGACGTCTATATAATCTCTCACACACATGCATTTACACATGGACACACACACACACACACACACACACACACTTCCTCTGATTTCAGAAAGTGAATGTTGACAAAAATAAAATGTGAACACTGGAAAATCACTCTTCAAAATTTATAAAACTAAGTAAGTATACTAGGAAAGTAAAAGAGTAAGTTTGGATGATAGTATTTGGAAATGTATAGCATTTACATTTCTGAAAATGTTAAAGTTTAAAGGTTAGCTACTACATGTGTAGGCATAAACACTCATGTTTATTTGTGTAACTGTAATACGTCATACTTTAAAGAATTCACTGTGTGCTAAGCTCTGTTTTAGGAATTGTATTCCATAACTCATTTCACTGAAAGCTTGGAGTGAGAAAGGCCCTTCACCCGTTCATTGCGTTTTGATCAGCTTTCCACTGGGGTGGCATAGAGAGGTGGTGTGTCCACTGCAGCCCTCTCGTCCCCATGAGGTAGTATCTGAGCAAATGACAAAAGTATCCCAGAGACCCTGGCTCTGATGTCTATCAGCAGGCAACCTTAGCCTGTAAGAATAATAAACTATCTTTTGAGTAACTGTGCCTGAATATACTTTTATTGGAGGGAAGATATTTCAAATGTTTATATGCTATTCATAGGCCAAGGCAAAGCACACTCTGGATGCTGCATTTCTGGAGCTCGATGAAGCTCAGAATCAGGCAGCCAAGACACTTGAAACAATTTAACATTAGCCTTTGGTGACATAGGAGCAATGGTGAGAAAATGAGGGGTAAGTCAGTTGCCAACTAAGAAGTGGTAAGAGGAACATTTTGGAAATGTTCACAGAAGTGGCGGTAGAAGGAACATTTTAAAAAAACACTACTATATTTATGAGACCCCTAATGATAGACACATACACTAAATTTGTCAGTTTGTATAAAAATCCTGATTGTACGATCTTTGTACTTCAAATTGTAATAGATTTTTAAGTACTTGAAATAAGCTTCAGCCAAAGATCCTGATGTTCTTTCGATCGCAGAAATGAGACAACAGATTGCTATCAATTTTGTATGTGACTCCAGGTGTCTGTAATTTTCAGAACTGCCTGGTATCTTAATACTTGTCTGGGTCTCTTTGGTCCTTTCCTAGTACCTGTCCTATGCTATTTCGTATTTAAAGGAAATATTAAGCATCAGAAAAAATCTGCCATATATTATGCTTTCTAAATTATAATTCTACTCAAGTGCAGTGGATCCCTGTGCTTGAACGGGCGCCTGTGAAGTAATCTCTGCCCTTTATCTTGCCTGATACCATTTCTCTAGTGTACCCTCCCAAAAGGGATGTAGTCATCACTTGTTTTTCTCCCAGTCTTTCTCTAAAATGACAAGGACACAGTTTCAGCAGCAGATGTGCACGTTTCTGCTAACATTTTTCAGCACGAATCTCAAGCATCACATCACTACTGCCGACGACAGTGATCTCAGCCATCATCTTAAGTCCTCTCAGCTCCAGCCAAAATGCTGCCTCCTTAGTTTTCAGTGACAAAGTCAAAAGTCTGGGGTAATTGAAGATCATTTAAATGTATAACTCATAAAGAAATAACTTGTATTTGAGGTTCTGCTGCCAGACGAAGAAGTCTTTTGTTTTCAACTAGAACAGATGTACTTGAGAGAAAAAGAAAACATCCCTTGACACATTTATCTCTCCTCCTGCCTTTAAAAAAAAAGGCTCCAAACCTCTCAGGCACAGTGGGATGGCCCTGTAGGGCTATTTTTGAGTAACAGAATTCCTGTGATTTGGGATTTGATAGGAGTCTGTTAAGGAAAAAAAAAAGACACCATCGTGCCAGGGAGGCTGCACTGCCCTTCGAGTCTGCAGGAAACATGCCACTTGGCATATTGCTTCCCAAACCCCTTACTGTGCATCCATAATTTTCTCTACCTAAGAAGTCTTCAGATGTTATTACTTGATAATTTTCTTTAAATCAAGACTCTGGTCTCACCACCTTCCTAAATAATAAAAGTGGTATTCACAAAATGCTGATGTACTAGTTATGGACTTCATAGAGCTGGAATAACTAATTAGTTATGCCAGTGATGGACACACACATGCACACACACAAACACACAATGCAAACACACACAGACACACAAACACACAATGCACACGCATGCAGATGCATACACACTTGCACACATACATGCACATGGACACACACTTGCACACATACATATATGCACATGGACACAAATGCATACACATATACACACACAGTTACACACACACATACATGGACACACACATGCACACGGTGAGGCAGGGTGAGGACCATGGCTCGGGATCTAAGGGAATACTCATTCTACTCATTCTCAGGATTACACACATGAGAAGTGGAAACCATTAGTAATTTGTACCCTAATGGCCTGCCTACCTCTAGACTTTGCCTTGCACTCACATACACTTCCAACTACATACCAGAATCCTCTTTCCTGTGTGTCACCTGAAATCATCCACATAAGACACCAGGCATGGAAACTTATTACATTTTGATAAACTCTAATCTTATCAAAATGCAAAGACACTGTGCACAGTGCACAGCTTCCTCTCCCCCCAGGCTCTGCCAGCTAATACTCTAAAGGATCCTATGAACTGAGAAGCCTGATGGGATTTAAAGACCCCCAAAAGGAGGAACCACCTGACCTGCAATTAAGAAAATTACAGGGGTCAGCTGAAGTTATATATGGGGTTCCTTTGGCATCAAAGGGCTTTCATCTCCATGGAGTGCTCTCTGAGAAGGCTGCAGGCTGCAGGGCAGAAAAGGCAGGTCAGAGACCATGCGTGAGCAGACTGCAACCTTCTAGTGTGACTCATGGAACACATAAGGTCAGCTCCTGGTGCAGGTTCCAGGAATGGCAAATGCTACCTGCAGAGCCCTCTCGGTGGCCCAGATCCCTAAACTCAATAGACAGATAGATAGAGATAGACAGATAGATAGATGTAGTTAGATAGATAGATAATAGACAGATATAGACATATAGAGAGACAGATAATAGATAGTTAGATAGATTGATAGAGACAGATAGATGATGATGACTGATAGATATAGATAGGTAGAAAGATAAATAGATAAATGATAGATATACATAGACAGGAAGATGGATAGACATAGGCAGATAGATAATAGATAGACTGATAGATGACAGATAGATTGATAGATATTAACAGATGTTAGATACAGTAGATAAATAGCTATAGAGCTAGCTAGCTAGAAAGATAGATAGATACATAGACTGAGAGAGGAAAATACGGGAGTATAAAAGTGAGTGAGAAGGAGTCAGAGGAAAAGTGAAAGAAAAGAAAAAGAACAACCACTTAAGAAACAAAACAAAAAAGACTCATCTATCCAACCTCTCCATTTTATATGATCAGGACTTGAGACCCAAAGAAAAGGCATGATTTGCCCAGGATCGTAAGGCAGGTAAAGTAGGAAAATGACAGGCAGCCTCTTCCACCTGCTTCCTGGGGCTCACATAGTCTTGGAGAAGGTGTGTAACCATGAAGATTAGCTAAAAGAGGAAAAGTTACTCACCTGCTGCCCCTCTCCATGAGCATGGAAAGCATCACCTCCCTCATGCACTGGACACTCTCAGACCTTTGGAAATTCCTCTGCTAAGTCATGCACTCCTTCTCAGGAGAGAATCTCTCATCTCCATAATTCCACTACAGCCCTGGCAAGTGAAGATTTTGGCTCTCAGTGTCCTCTCGGAATATCATAAATCCTGAACGTCTTTTCCCACTTGAGCTAAAACCAGGCTGAGCAGCTGGCAGGTGGAGCTCAGAGCAGCAATGTGCACTGCATTTCCAGAGAAGGAAGCTGGAGAATTAAATCTTAGAGCCAGAAAACAGATGTCTCTGGATGTAGCTTAGATGTAGCCCTGCCGGGAGCTCCAGGAGAAGAGCTTAGGGGAGAGATGCCTGCATTTCCAGGCAGGCAGAACTTCAAGGAGCTCCATCACATCTGCACACTGACAATAACCCTTGGTACTGTTCCCCCAACTACAACCATTCACATATGAATCTCACCCATTTTTCCCCATAACCTTGTGTCACCTTCATTATATTGTATTCATTTGTTTTATTAAAACAGATCACACTTTAATTAAAATTTGTATTAATTAAATATATTTAACATGTAAACCCACATACACACACTCTTGTTGCTATGCACTGTTAATTGCAGGTAGATACTTCCCTCTGCCAAAGCCCTGGGCCTAAGGGCTACTATTTCTCTGTTACAAGGAGGTGATTGCAAACGTTAGAGGGTTAGTCAAGGTATTGAAACACCCAAGGGAGATCCTCTAGTTGACTTATCCAAAAGAGTAAAAGAGGCTGCAAAGGGAATGTCTTTCTCCCTGCACTGCTCAGTGCTAATTAGGACTGTGCCCTCATCCTACTGGAAATCATCATAGCACCAGAGATGCACATCCTCCACTTTGGGAAACAGGGGACTCTAAGGTCAAGTTCATACTCCTCAGCCAAATCTTTATGAATTTTCATGATCAGACTCTACCTCCCCTGACCTGTCCATGCCAAATGCCCCCGACTCACCCCTCTTTCCCTTCAGAGGCCCTGCCTCCTGCACACCAGCTCAGGCTCCCACCCCATATACACAGGGACTGCTTCTTCAAGGTGCTTAGCCAAATGGTGATTATGGGTGCTCTTTGTTGTTTAAAGCCTATCTACCCTGTAGAGCTCAGGGATGAGTGTTTTGTTGCATTGTCTTCCAAAAGCCTTGCTGAGTTACTGGCACACAGTAGATGCACAGAAAACACATGCTAAATATTATTGTATTAATTATTACTTGGGCTAACTCAGGAAGTAATCCATTCGCAATCTAGTGCCAATATATTCTTGTGCATATTAGCAAAAAATAACTCTGTCTCAAAATACTTTGTTTCTACCTAATAGAAAATGATAAAAAGTGACTGGTTGGGTTGAATAGACACTTTACTGCCATGTGCTGTACCAGCGTCCTACTGAATACCTAAATCTAGGGTCTCTGCTACAGGATAGGGAGTGTCGTGCGTTGCCTCACATATTCAACTGTTCTCAGCAGCCCTGAGTGTGTTCAGACACCTACAGACTGGGCACCCACCTGGTGGGAGTAGGGGCTGGTGCTCAGCTCAATGTTTGTACTCTGTGGCCTTTGACTGCTCTTTTACTAGAAATAGTTTACCCAAGTGGAATTCTCTGCTCCAATCTGCATGAAAAATTCATGTAACCTCCAGTGGCCTCTCATTCTGTGCCGTACCCACTGTGACCCCTGCAATATCCAGCGAGCTTCATCTACTGATAAATTTCAGATTCTAAATCTACAAAAATAGCACACAGTCTAGAGCAAATAAATCAATGAAACTAATACACTAGAAAATACTTTCTATCGTACCGGTATGCCAAGTCTGAAAGCAGGCACAGAAATCTTGCAGAGAAATGAGTCTGCAACTTTTTGAGTAAAAGGAGTTCAGGGAAGGGAGGGAACTCTTCCACAGAGGCCTCTGTGGCCACGGGGAGGGCTTTGGGAGGGAGGTGTGGTGGTTTTGAATGGGTGACTTTTGGCATTTCCCTTCTGATTTTGTTCCATTACACCCCAAATCTCTGTGGCTCAGGGACATTATTTTGCCTGGATCAGAGGTCAAGAAACATGATGTTACTTTAAATTTACATTAAACTTACTTAATATAAAGGGCCACATAGTAAATATTTTATGCTTTAAAAAAAAATTAGTTCAACCATTGTGGAAGACAGTGTGGTGATTCCTCAAGGATCTAGAAATAGAAATTCCATTTGACCCAGCAATCCCATTACTGGGTATATACCCAAAGGATTATAAATCATTCTATTATAAAGACACATGCACGTGTATGTTTAGTGAGGCACTGTTTACAATAGCAAAGACTTGGAGCCAACCCAAATGCCCATCAGTGATAGACTGGACAAAGAAAATATGACACATATACCCCCATGGAATACTATACAGCCATGAAAAACAATCAGTTTGTGTTCTTTGTATGAATGATGGAAATCATCATTCTCAGCAAACTGACACAAGAACAGAAACACTGCATCTTCTCACTCATAGGCTGGTGCTGAACAATGAGAACACTTGGACACAGAGGGGGGAGCATCACACACTGGGTCCGTTGCAGGGCGTTAGGGGAAGGAAGTGGAAGGGAGGGTGAGGAGGGATAAAGAGGGGAGAAATGTCAGGTATAGAAAATGGGAGGATGGAGGCAGCAAACCACCATGCCATGAATGTACCTATACAACAATCTTGCATGATCTGCACATGTACCCCAGAATCTAAAGTACAATAAAAAATATTTTATGCTTTTGGGGTCATGTAATCTCAGCCACGACTACTCAACTCTGCCTTTGTGTTGCGAAAGCAGCCACAGAGGATACTGTACAAATGGACCTGCCAGGAGCTGGCCCAGGAGCAGTAGCTTGCTGATGGATGCCTGACCTAGATTGCAGCTCTGAATTTTACTGCAACGATGACATGACAGTGAGCCAGCAAGTAAAGAGATGGTGCTACCCTCGCCTGCTTCCAACCTCATGGAAGAGGCCTCTCACTCTGTATTGAGGAAACATCCAGTTCCCCACTGGCACCCCAGCCTGCAAATGCTGAGAAGCCTGAAGTTACCTGGGGAGAGACACTGGCTGGGTGCCTGTCTCATCTGAGTCTCTCTGGGAAGTAAATGCCCCTCAGCATTCTCACTGGGAGGTTATACATTTGGCTACAAATGCTGCAATCATTGCTTTTTCTTTTCTGGCTGGGAAGTAAATCATACGAACTATTGGACCAAACAGTGTTTTTAAAAGAGCTTGGGTATTCGTATCCACTGTCAAGTGACCAGACCTATGGAGTAGCTCTGGAGAGAAGATGTGAGTTCTTCTCCACACAGGAAGACATAGAAGGGAGGTTGGGTACCGTGGCTCAAATTGCAACACTTTGGGAGGCCAAGGCAGCAGGATCCCTTGAGTCCAGGAGTTCGAGGCGAGGCCAGTTTGGGCAACATAGGAAGATCCTGTCTCTACAAAAAATTTAAAAATTAGCTGGGTGTGGCAGTGCACATCTGTAGTCCCAGCTACCTGGGAGGCTGAGGTGGGAGGATCACTTGACCCCAGGAGTTTAAGGCTGCAATGAACAATGATTGTGCCACTGCAGTCCAGCCTGGGTGACAGAGTGAGACACTGTCTCTAAGTGATAGTAATTATAATAATAGTAGTAATAGGCTGGGTGCGGTAGCTCACATCTGTAATCCCAGCACTTTGGGAGGCCAAGGCAGGTGGATCACCTGAGGACAGGTGTTCAAAGCCAGAGGTCAGGAGTTCAAGACCAGCCTGAACAACTTGGAGAAATCTCGTCTCTACTAAAAATACAAAAAATTAGCTGGGCATAGTGGCATATACCTGTAATCCCAGCTACTCAGGAGGCTGAGGCAGGAGAATTGCTTGACCCCAGGAGGTGGAGGTTGCTGTGAGCTGAGATTGCACCACTGCACTCCAGCCTGGGCAACAAGAGTGAAACTCCATCTCAATAATAATAATAATAATAATAATAATAATAATAATAAATCTTTTTTAGGAGACAATTAAGTAACATAGGGAAAGTATAACAGGTCCTATAAACTGAAAGAAAAAAAAGCACGTCATATTTAAAGGTAGCAGATATACCAGAATTTCATGTTAATAAAGGAATGGATACAGAGAAAAGCTGGAGGTAAATATATAACAACTCATGAGTGTTCTAAGACTTTTGCTACACGTGGCCAACATTTTATGTAGAAGGTCACATTTCTACTGTCTCCTTGGTAGTGTAGGAATTGCTAATTCCATTTTAACCTCACAGATACAACCTATTATTACTTTGTAATAGAGTTAACAGCGATTATCTCTAGGTAATAGGATGTTAAGTAAAAATTATTATCTTCTATGTACTTATTTGCATTTAACCAATTTTAGCAATGGATTTGCATCCATTTCCCAATTAAAATATTTGTTTTGAAAAATGAAATTATTTTACTTGAATAGATGACTCCCTCATCACTTATGTAATGATAGAGATGGAAAAATGGTCCCATCATAGAGAAAAAACTGAAGTTTTATGGAAAGGACGTGGGATTTGAAATTCACAGAAATGGATTTGCATCCTTTATCATCTGTCTGGATTTTTTTTTTTTTTTTTTAGCCACAGAGTAACAATATGAGGATAATAGCACCAATACTATTTTGAGTAGACACTAACCAATTGTAAATCTAGATCATTGTTTTCAGAGTGTGTTCGTTCTGGTTCTGGGAAGCCCTGTATCAGACTCACCTGGGGTATTTTAACACCATGGAAGATTTCAAGGACATACACAGACTTCCTAAATCACTCTCTAGGAGTTGATAGTCCAGGAACCTGCGTGCAAAATTAGCTCACCTGGTGATTCTACAGTTCACTCAATTCTGAAAGCCAACATGCTGCATTAACAAATATTTTTAAATGCAGTGTTTCTTCTTCTAAATTCTTGTAATACCTTAAATCACCTTAAAGAATGGTCATCTTTTACTATTAAAAATAGAGCTCGCTAAAGACCTGAGCGTTTTGTTTAAATCAAGCAGGTTAAATAAGAATTGACTGTGGCAAAATTCAAGTCAATTTGGGGATATGTAAACAAGTGCTCCCAAAATGCACTTGAATTCTAAGGATTCCCCTAAGCTCTTCTATAACTCTATTCGTGTGATGGGTTTTCTCTCCCTATTCTGTCTATTCTTATTCTACAGTTGATGGAACTCCGCTCATCTGAAAGGATTTGCCAAATGGCCAGTTTCGGGGTCTGAAAGGAAGACGCTTGCTGCTTGGGTGGTTCTAAGATTCTGAACTTCCTCAGCTGTAGTGTCACAGATGCAGAGAGGCAGCCACAGAAAGAAGCATCTCTCTTTGTTAATAAAGGAGGTTAACCTCAGCATCTCTTGGCAGCTGTTTCAGCAGACAGCTTGTTATCACGACAAGCATTTTTCTTAAAGACTCACAATGATCAATAATGTGTCACAACAGCTGCCAAAATGTGTTTTATGCAGTGAGTTTCCATATGTAGCTTAGGAGCGTTTTTTTAAGAATCGTCCCTGGGACTAACCATGTCCTGTTGGCTGAAGGCAGCTATAGAGGGTGATATGGTTTGGCTGTGTCCCCACCCAAATCTTATCTTAAATTGTAGCTCCCAGAATTCCCACATGTTGTGGGAGGGACCCAGTGAGATAATTGGAACATGGGGGTGGTTCCCCCATACTCTTCTTGTGGTTGTAAGTCTCACAAGATCTGAAGGTTTTATAAGAGAAACCCCTTTTGCTTGATTCTCATTCTCTCTCGCTGCTGCCATGTAAGAAGTGCCTTTTGCCTTCCACCATGATCGTGAGGCCTCCCCAGACACACAAAACTGTGAGTCCATTAAACCTCTTTTTCTTTACAAAATACCCAGTTTCAGGTACGTCATTATCCACAGAGTGAAAATGGACAAACACAGAGGGAATCCTCAATATAAACATAACAGACCAGTGGTGCTTTATTTCTAATTCACAGTGTAGTCTGAAGTCTATAAAGGCTTTACTCTCATGTCAACTCAGGTTACAGCAAGATGTGAGCTAGTGCCTTAGAAGGGCTCTTAGCATTTGCCCTGTTGACACTTCCCCTGCCTCCTCCTCCAACAAGCAGCTTCATCTCTCACCTGAATGGTTACCCAGCCTCCCTTGCAATCTCCATTCCATTCCCCACACATCTACCAGGCATCCAATTTTTTTTTCTTTTTTTGCTAATTTTTATTTTTTTAGAGACAGAGTTTTCCTGTATTGCTCAGGTTGTCGTTGGAGTACAGTAGCACAATCATAGCTTACTGCAGCCTCCAAACTCCTGGGCTCCAGTGATCCTCCTGCCTCAGCCTCCCAAGTACTGCAGGAGCACACCACAGTGCCCAACTAATTTTTCAAATTTTTTGTAGAGACAGAGTCTTGATTTGTTGCCCAGGCTAGTCTTGAACCACTGGCTTCAAGCAATCCTTCCTCCTCATACTTCCAAAGTGCTGAGATTACAGGTATGAGCCATGGCACCCAGCCCCAATCAGTTTTCTTAAATATATATTAGAACATGCTTCTCCCCTACTTAAAAGTAGTAAAATAGGCCAGACACAGAAAGAAAAATACTGCATAATCTTACTTACATGTGGAATCTTTTTTAAACAGTTGAATATATAAAACAGAATATAAAAGCAGTCACCAGGGGTGGGGAAGGGAGGAGAGATGTAATTCAAAGGGTAGAAAGATGCAGTTATGTAGGATGAATAAATCTAGACATCTAATGTATAGTGTAAGGACTATGGTTAGTAATAGAGTATTATACTGTGTACTAAAAATTTTCTGAGAAGGCTTGGCATCGTGGCTTATGCCATCTATAATCCCAGCACTTTGGGAGGCAGAGGCAGGGAAGATCACCTGAGGTCAGGAGTTTGAGACCAGCCTGGCCAACATGGTGAAAACCCGTCTCTACTAAAAGACAAAAATTAGGCAGGCATGGTGGTGCATGCCTCTCTCTAATCCCAGCTACTTGGGAGGTTGAGGCAGGAGAATTGCTCGAATCCAGGAGGTGGAGGTTATAGTGAGCTGAGATTGTGCCACTGCACTCCAGCCGGGGCAACAGAGCCAGACTCCATCTCAGAAAAAAATAATAATACAAATAAAACTGATGAGAGCAGATTTTAGGTGATCTTACCATTAAAAAAAAAAAAGGTAATGGAGTGAAATGATGGGCATGCTAATTTCCTTGGCTGTAGTAACCTTTTTAGTGTGTAACTACAAATGTATCAACACATAATCTGTTGTGTACCTTAAAGATATGCAATATACAAAAACCTTCTGTAATTTTACCCTAGGAGAATACTGTTGACTGCTTGAGATCCTGCCTGTCTCTGCAATCTAATTTCCTATGACTTTGTCCTGTGCCCACTCCATTTTTCTGTCGTTTCTGGCATGTGCCAAGTCCTTTGTCTTTCTCTAGGTTCTCACACACCTGCTCCCACTCTCACAGGTACTTTCTGCCTCACAAAAGATGATCTTCTCAGCAGTTCAGTTTTAGCTTAAAAGTCAGGTTGACACAGAGAAGAAATGGAATGCCATAGATTACAAGCTTTAGTGAGTTAGTTGGCCCTAAAAAAGAACCTTCCTTAACTCAGAATGGAGAGGTGGTGATCACCAGGCATGGTCATTAGGAGCCAGGCATTTCCAGTTCACATCAGGCCATGTGGCTGATGCGACCTCCTGATCACTTTAGGGTTGGGTAGAATCACGTGACTAAAATTGGCTGAGGAATGGATGTAGAAATAACGGGATTCCATTTGACCCAGCAATCCCATTACTGGGTATATATCCAAAGGACTATAAATCGTTCTACTATAAGGACACATGTACACGAATGTTCATTGCAGCACTGTTTACAATAGCAAAGACCTGGAATCAACCCAAATGCCCATTGATAATAGACTGGATTGGAAAAATGTGGCACATATACACCATGGAATATTATGCAGCAATCAGAAATGTTGAGTTCGTGTCATTTGTAGGGACATGGATGAATCTGGAGAACGTCATCCTCAGCAAACTGACACAAGAACAGAAAATGAAACACCGCATATTCTCACTCATAGGTGGGTGATGAAAAATGAGAACACATGGACACAGAGAGGGGAGTACTAAACACTGGGGTCTATTGGGGGGAAAAGGGGAGGGCCAGTGGGAGGGGGAGGTGGGGAGGAATAGCCTGGGGAGAAATGCCAAATGTGGGTGAAGGGAAGAAGGAAAGAAAAGCACACTGCCATGTGTGTACCTACGCAACTGTCTTGCATGCTCTGCTCATGTATCCCAAAACCTAAAATCCAATAAAAATTAAAAAAAAAAAAAAAAAAAAGAAATAACGGGATTCTTTCCCAGGCCAGAACATTCACATGCCAGTATGACTAGGGAGAGCTCTCTCACATTCTAGTATAACAACTGTCAATACTCTGGCTAAAGTTTCCAGAATGGTCCTGAAGCTTCTAGAAGGACGACAATGCTAAGCAGAGCCCTAGCCACCTGTGACAGACATCAGCACAGCAAGGAATAAAGTTGTTGTTTATCTGACTGAGAAACACTGGGAGTGTTTATTAATACAGCATCATTTAGCTTACCTTGGCAATGTAAGAATGGCATAAAATAAGACAACAGTAGAATGGAAAAACAAAGCAGAAAACAATCAACTAGAAGGGTGCATCCCTAGATAATAACTGTTAGCATGTTTCTTTATTACTCAATTTTATTCTAATATTAAATGAGTGTTAACTGATGAACAATATAAAATACACTTCTTACTGTGGGTCAAACCTACTTGATAAATTGTATTGTAAAGGTCTTTCCAGAACACTGATGGCATTATTTAAATGCAAATTTATACATTATGCAATATTTCTATAGCAAACTTATGATGTGTCAGAGAACTTTCAAATATTGTAATATTTATGTAACCCTAGAAAAAATGTAAAGATTGGTACGTGTGCCTCCACTTACACATACACTGGCACTGTTAGAGCCAGTGTATGTGAATTCCCAAATACCACACAGCTGAGTTATTAAGTCCTGAATTTCTTGAATTATACCCCCTGGATTATTTCCACTGCGCCTGAGGACAAGGTTTCTCTGAGAGTCCGTTGCTCTTGCCTTTGGGCTAATAGTCTGGACTTCCGTAGAACTGTAATTTTCTCTTCTGATTTATGTGCCCACAGACTATTGCTTTCATTGACTTTTGTCTTTTTATTATTCTTTTACCTTATATAGATTTGTGACATTCTGGCTCCAAGATGAAAATTCTATCCTTCAATGCCATGAGTATGGCTAATACACGTAAATATTGTCATATAAAAATTAAAATGTGATAATATGGTTTGGGTAAGTTGCCCTATTGAACTCTCAATTTCTGTAAAGTAAGATGTGTCTTGGATATAGCCCTAGACTAGAGACAGATCAAACTCCACCCCACCCATTTCTTACTTCAGTGCAGGGCTGCAGGGATTCCACTGTTCATTAACATGAATAAACTCACTCTGAGATAGGGATGGATGTCAAAGATTGCCAAATATAGGCCTCTGATTATGTTTGCCCTTAATTAAATGTTCCTGACTTAGGGCAAATGGGGGTCTGGCAGGGTAGTGGGGTTACAATAGTCAGGATTAGGGAGCTGAGGAGTTTGCAAGTGGTAGAGACCCAACTCAAGAAAGCCGAAGCAAAAAAGAACACTTAGCATCTTGAATAATCAACAATGTTCAAAACAGTGCCAGTTTCAGGAACAGTTAGATCCTGAAGCTCATGTGTCATCAAGGACACGTCATGCTTCCTTTCTCAAACCTCGTCTCCTTGACTTGGCCTCCTTTCAATCTAGATTGTCATAAATTATGATATAATTTTCTTAACAACTGTCTCTTTCTTTTTCTCCAGCATGTTTATGCTTCAACCTCCTCTGCTCAGAGGCAGACAATGGCCACAGTGGCAACTGGACCAGAGGCCTTCATCCAGTTCTCAGCAGCCGCAGGCAGGATGACCCCTTTCCTAATCTGCCTTTCTTTGCCTTCAGCACAAGGCAACAGCCAGTGACGGAATAACTGAGCTTGAGGCAGCTCATGCTGGCAATGCACCTGCTACGTATTAAAGTAGAAGCTGTTGTTTCCCCTACAGACATTTCTGTTTGGGTTTCTATACATCTAGGTGCTACATACAGAAATCGTGTTTAATTGAACACAAAGAGCTGACTCAAAGCATATCAAAAAATTATGATGTGCTAATTCCCATCCTTACCTACCTTCCTGCTGGAACTTCCCAGGGAGGTACTGGCCAGGGCAGATCTTGCTCACCCTCCTCGAATATGCTGTTACATTTTCAGAATCCACAGGCCTTTTCAGGATTGTTTTTTTCTCTCTCTCACTCATCTGTTCTTTCATCATTGAATCAAAAGTAAAACCTGCAAAGGGGATTCTAACACATGTCTTCAACCAGCAACTTCACTAGACGGGTGGTCATTGCCTGGGCAAAACTCTTCAACAGTGATGTTCATTCCGGGATGGACATCAGGAAGAAGCATCTACCCCAGAGGTCTGAAGAGCTGTTGATACAAGAAGGCACCTGGGCTCCTCAGACCAGCAACACGAGCAGTGGAAACACAGCCGAGTATGGTGCCACAGAGGCAGGTCTGAAATACGTTTCTGATACTCGTCATCTTAGAGAGTCATGTATGTTTAGATTTTTATTTTATTTTTGTTTTAAGGGACATAGCCTCCTATTATAATGTCTCATATTATCTTCCTTTTCTTCCTTGATGTTCGAATTCTTGAAAGGTAATGTATGTACATGCTGAAAAAAAATAAGAGCACTAACAATCATCCAATAAAAAATAGGCTCACATTGGTGATAGCCTAGTTCTTAAGCTAGGTTGTAAGAAAATGGATATTTATTTTGCTCTAATTTCTTTATGTAAGTATATCATCGTATATGTTTATATGGGGTGTAATAGGTATATATGTATGTATGCATGCATGTATGTATGAAAATCTCATTATTACTCTTGAATTCAGTATTATATTATTTATATGATAAATTTATAACGGTTTACCTCCTCATTTGTTTACAGATAAGAGATTCATGCATAAAAATGCACACACATTAATATCTCCCATTTTTAACATAAATGCTTTCAAATTTTGTAGTGTTCTACACTTACTTTTCATACTTAAACTTTCTTGGCAAATATCAGTACAGATAGACAGACAGGTAGATGATAGATAGATACATAGATAGATAGATTGATAGATCGATAGATAGATAAATACAAAATTTTTTAAATGACTCTTTTGTCCTCTGTTTTAGAACCGGCTTCTCCATATTCTACCCAGGCAACTCGTACTGGTGAACATTTACATTGTTTGCAGTCTGTTTGTGCTACAAACAATGAGGTAACATGCATCCTTGAACAAGTGCTTGGGTGCACCATTTCCTATATTATCTGTGGGATTAATGTAAACAGACATGCTGAGTCAAAGAATGTACATTAAAACTTAATAGTTTTTGTTGAGCTGTTGCAAAAAGCTTTTCCTTCAACAAGTATCAGGTGGCTTATCTGTAGAAAGTAGACCACACCAGGTAACTTACAGGACAAGGTAGTTACGCGTCTCTCTCCAATGGGAAATCCCCATTGAGGTCATCTGTTATCTTCTCCCTATCTCTCCACTTGAGCCAATAATTCTGTCTGTCCCTAAAACAAGTCAAGGATATTTATGGCCTGGAAACTTTGCCATTGCTTGCAGATGTCTTAGAGCAGCCCCCACTTCACACCCCATCCAGGTGCACTCATAGCCAATCAGTTTTCCTAAGTCTCAACTCCCGAAGTGGCCTTCCTTGATGCTCAACTTACAGCTGTGCCCCCAATTCTGTCCTCAGCCACTCTCTATCACATGACTCTTCCATTTTCTTCATACAACACATTTTTATTTTATTTTATTTTTTTGATACGAAGTCTCACTCTGTTGCCAGGCTGGAATGCAGTGGTGTGATCTTGGCTCAATGCAATCTCAGCCTCCTGGGTTCAAGTGATCCCCCTGCCTCAGCCTCCTGAATAGCTGGGACTACAGGCACATACCACCACTGCTGGCTAATGTTTTTTTTTTTTTTTTTTTTTGTATTTTTGTAGAGATGAGTTTCACCATGTTAGACAGGATGGTCTCTATCTCCTAACCTTGTGATCTGCCCACCTCGGCTTCCCAAAGTGCTGGGATTACGGGCATAGCACACATTATTAACTACTTTCACTCTGTAGGTTACGCATCCATTTGCTGATTTTCTGTCTTTCTCCAGAGTGTTAGTTCCATGCGCGCCAAGACCTTGTCTTCCTTGCCGACCGTGCCTAACGTGATGCCCAGTGCATAGTGCAGATGGAACAATTACCAGCTGAATAAATGATTACTGAATGCATGAATGAATGTTGACTTGTGGATGACATGATGTTGTATGTATCTAAAAATCTTAACCAATTCGCAGATGAGCTACCTCAAATTGATGAATGAGTTCTGTAAAATTTCAGGATACAAGACAATATACAAAATTCAAATGCATTTCTACATGTTAGCAATGCGTATTCCAAAATGAAGTGAAGAAAGCAGTTCTATTTATTATATCATCAAAAATAGAAATAGATCTAATAAAAGATGAATACAATTATTGCACTGAAAACTAGGAAACATTGAACATAGAGAAAGATGGCATCAACAAATGGAAAAGTGCACATGAGTGGATAAAAAGACCTTAATATTACTGAGAGAGTAACCCTGAAATTGATCATCAAATTGATCTACAGATCAATGTGATCTTTATTAAAATTCCAGTTGGTTTGGTTGGAGAGATCAATGTTATAATATTCATACAGAAATGGCCTGGCGCAGTGGCTCACGCCTGTAATCCCAGCACTTCGGGAGGCTGAGGCAGGTGGATGATGAGGTCAGGAGATTGAGACCATCCTGGATAACACCGTGAAACCCCATCTGTACTAAAAATACAAAATATTAGCTGGGTGTGGTAGTGCGCACCTGTAGTCCCAGCTACCCAGGAGGCTGAGGCAGGAGAATCACTTGAACCCAGGAGGCAGAGGTTGCAGGGAGTCAAGATTGTGCCAATGCACTCCAGCCTGGGCAACAGATTGAGACTCCATCTCAAAAAAAAAATTCATACAGAAATGTAAGAGACCCATGGCATAGAAAACAACCATAAGTGACTCATATCTTTCAGAATCACCTTTATACAGAAAAGATTATAAGGAGACAAAATTATTTTCCAGAAAGTGATGGGCATAAGGGTTTCCATCTAAAGCATCTTTTCACTATGAGAGAGTTCTTGTCACTAAAGCAGAGTTTAGATTCAAAGGCAGAGAACAGCAGGTTTTCTCTTGCTCTACCCTCTTGCCTGCTCTGGATTCTCTGTTTTGAGCATTAAACACCATCTCCCTAGAAAACTGAAGGTGGAATCATAACCTTATCTTTTATTAAAGTTTTTCTTAAAAAAAAATATGCCACGCTTTGGTTTTCTGTAGAGCAGGGTAGACCTAGCAGTAAAAAAGAGGGAAAAATACATACCAAGCACACTAGTTTGCTAGGGCTGCCATAAGAAAATACTACAGATGAGTGCCTAGAGCAGCAGAATTTTTTTTCTCACAGCTCTCGAGGGTGGAAGTTCAAAATCGAGGTGTTAGCAGCTTTGGTTTCTCTTGAGGGCTGTCTCCTTGGAGAGCAGATGTGGCCTTCTTGCTGTGTTCTCACGTGGCCCTTCCTCTGTTCACTCACCACTCTCTGTGTACCCTGACCTGTTCTAGAAAAGACACCAGTAAGACTGGATTGTGGATGGATGTGGTGGCTTGTGTCTGTAATCCCAAAACTTTGAGATGTTGGCACAAGAGAGTTGCTTGAGCCCAGGAGTTGGAGACCATCCTGTGCCACATAGTGAGACTCCTGTCTCTATGAAATAATAAAATAAATAGCTGGGTGTACTGATGCATGACTGTAGTCCCACCTACTCAGGAGGCTGAGATTGCTTGAGCCTGAGAGTTCAAGGTTGCAGTGAGCTGTGATGGTACCACTGCACTCCAGGCTTTTTTGAGACAGAGCAAGATCCTATCAGAGAAAGGAAGAGAGAAAAAGAAAGAAAGAAGAAAAGAAAGAAAGAAAGAAAGAAAGAAAGAAAGAAAGAAAGAAAGAAAGAAAGAAAGAAAGGATGTGTTGTAGCCCATGCTAATAGCCCTATTTTATTTCCCTCTGCAAAGATCCTATGTCTAAACACAGTCACAGTCTAAGAGGCTTGGCATCAGTACATCAATATATACATTTTGAAGAGACACAAATTAGTCCGTAACACTCCCCCTCCATCTTTCTTGTGTTCACAGGAAAATGGCCTTCCCATGGCACTCTGGCACAAATTCATCCTAGTCTGGGCCAAGCTATGGCAATAGAAAAATAATGCTTTCCATGTGGCAATCCACCCTGGAAGCTAGATGGTTCATCCTTCATTCCTTTACCAGTTCTTCATATGTTGTCTGGTGCATTCCCTTAGAAGGATGAGATGCTGAATGGGGAATGAGGAAACTGCAGCTTGCTATTAATGATGTGAAAGTGCTGAGTCAGAGCAGTCGCAGTGACGTCAGCATGACATAAGGACCACCATTATGCCCTGGCCATGTGAACCATTTAACAGGACAGTCAACAGGGACAGCAGAGGGAAACACCACCAGGGATGTCAACTGGAGGCCCTCTGGAGGGGACTGACCCACAGATGTCCAGGTAGCCTCAGGTCTGTCTTTACGAGACAGGTCCCTCTAGAGAAAGCATACATCAGAAAGGAGTTGTCCAGCACAAGTACAAGTTTTTGACTCATTCAAAAATATTTATTTAAAACCTCTGATGTGCACAGTCTAGAGATACAACAGTATATAAGACAAGAAATAACAATAATAATAATAATAAATCAGGCCAGGAAATTTAAATGTGGCATTTAATAGTGCAGGATGAGAGGAGAAACAAGGGGATTGTCGTCCATACAACGTCAATAGCAGCCAGACGTGGGGCTCACACCTGTAATCCCAGCACTTTGGGAGGCAGAGGTGGGCAGATCATGAGGGCAGGAGTTTGAGACCAGCCTGACCAACACGGTGAAACCCAATCTCTACTAAAAATACAAAAATTAGCCAGGCATGGGGGTGGACACCTGTAATCCCAGCTACTTGGGAGGACGAGGCAGGAGAATCACTTGAACATGGACAGCGGAAGTTGCAGTGAGTCGAGATCATACCATTGTACTCTAGCCTCAAAACAAAACAACAAAACAAAACAAAACAGAAAACCGTCAATAGCAGGGACCATTGCAGAGAAGACTGCACTTAGAGAGACACAGCCTTAGCATGGAGTGAGTGGAGAGGAAGTGGTGGCTGCTTACAGAAAACTTACGAAGCTGGGGAAGTGTGGTTAGAAACACAGAGAATCAGTAGGTAGGCAAAAATCTCATGAAGCCATGGGATATTTCTGCATCCATGAGGAGACGTATAGTATGCTCAAAACCAAAGTGGTCCCTGCAAAGACTTGGTGACAGGTGATTATCTGTGGTCGGTCCCTGCCGAGGATCAGTCCAATTCCCCTTTCTGGTAAGAGGATCAATATTTTCCTGCGTGACTTTCCCGGGCTCAGACCACAGGGTCTGCATGACGCTGGTCTCACCTGACCCCAGTTCCATGGTTGAAAAACTCCAGTGGGCCTCCAGATGACATCACTGACCAGCCATGTTTCTCTCTTCTGTCCCTGTTGACAGTCCTGTTACATGGCCCACGTGGTCAAGGCATAATAGAGGTCCTTATATTATGATAACCTGGCTAAGCTGGGCAAGCTGTTTACAGTCAAACAGCTCATACTTTTACTTTACCAATGAGCTTTGGCTCCAGAAAATCATTCCAGACATCTCTGGGTTTCAGAGGCAAGTTTATTCCTGTATTTAAGCTCAGGCGGCTCAGATATGCTGCCCAGCTTCAGTATCACAGGCGGTTTGGGTCAGTATGTTAGAATAATGGCCCCCCATGGCTTGGGATAGCTTCAGCCCAGGAGCTCAAGACCAGGCTGTACAACATAGTGAGATCCCATCTCTACAGAAAATTTGCTGGGCATCCTGTTGCCCACCTCTAGTCCCAGCTACTCTGGAGGCGGAAATGGGAAGATCACCAGGAGGTTGAGTCTGCAGTGAATCGTGATTGTTCTACTGCACTCCAGCCTGAGTAACAGAGATCCTGACTCAAAAACAGAAAGAAAAAAAAAAGTTGTCAGTCCGAAGAGATTTAACATTGGTCCCTGCACAAGAAAATTTCACAGGCTTGAAAGTTTACCATAATAATAAACATTTACATAAGCTTACATGAGAGCAATTACAAATTGTGAAGTGAAAAAGAAACTTTTCTAAAATACCAGTAGTAGAAATTGATTCATTATGCAAGACGAAAGACAAAATTATCTTTTCATTTTCTCTACAGAGATCGATATTACAATATTGCCATCATAATGTAGAGGCAATAAAAATATGCTGAAAATGTATAGGGAAAAGAAATTTAAAATGTGTGACAGTTAATTAAAATAATGATGCTATTTCTCTACATTTTGTAATGTTTTCCATATTTGTTAACTTTTGAAAATTTGTCATTTAAGATTTTTTTTTCATTTTAAATAGGTGTTTTTCTTTATACCTAAAAAAAATAAATAAATAATGCCCCCCAAAAGATATCCAGGTTCTAATCTCCAGAATCTACAAATATGTTACCTTACAAAGCAAAAGGTCATTATGTTTTCAGATGAAATTTAGATTTCTGTTTAGTTTATATTAAAATGAAAAGGTGGCCCTAGATTGTCTGGATAGGCCCAGTACATCACAAGAGTCCTTACAAGAGAAGAAGAGATTGGAAGGTGAGACTTTGACCTCCGACATTGCTAGCTTTGAAAATAGTGGGGTAGGACCATGAGCCCATGACTGCAGATGTCCTTTGGACACCAGGAGGGGCCCCCAGTTTAAAGTTTACAGCAAACAACAATAGCAAGTAGGAACCCCAATTCTACGATCACAAGGAACTGAATTCCACCAACAACCAGAAAGAGCAAGGAAACAGATTCTTCCCTAGAGTCTCTGGAAGGACATACAACCCTGCCCATTCCTGGACTTTAGCATGATAAGTACCATTTTCAGAATCTGACTATAGAACAGTAGGCTGACACATCTGTGGTTTTTCTTTTTTCTTTTCTTTTTATTTTGAGACAGTGTCTTGCTCCATTGCCCAGGCTGAAGGGCAGTGGCGTGATCTTGGCTCACTGCAACCTCTGCCTCCCAGGTTCATGAGATTCTCCTGCCTCAACCTCCCAAGTAGCTGGGATTACAGGTGTGTGCCACCACTTCTGGCTAATTTTTGTAATTTTAATAGAGACAGGGTTGTACCATGTTGGCCAGTTTGGTCTCAAACTCCTGACCTCAGGTGATCCACCCACCTTGACCCCCCAAAGTGCTGGGATTACAGGCATGAGCCACCACGCCTGGCCACACTGTGTTTTTTTAAACCACTTAAGTTTGTGGTCATTGCTGCAGTGGCAATAGAAAACTAGTGCAGAAGAGAAGGCCACTAGCCAGCAAAGGCTTTAGTTGGACATGTTCATCGGCAGCTGAGCAGAGCAGCACAGCAACGCTCCGTAAGCACCGTCAGGACACTACATGGCATCAACATGGCCCCTCACACAAGGCTTCATGATGGGTGATGTGGAGGCAAAATAGAAAAAATATTTAAAAAGACACAGTTCCAGAAACCAAAAAACTTTCAGTTGATCAATGACCTCACTTAAGGTTTTCAAAACCAGGCATGCACTCGGTTTTGTATTTGTGCACTTGCTTGAAATAACATTAAACAATGGGACAAACTCATCCTAATAATAAAAGGAAACTCACAGTAAGAAACAGCACCATGGTAAAAACAGCAAGGGCGGGTTTCTGGTTTGTTGTGAAGAGCTGGGGGACCCGGCGTCGCTGATTTCCATTCACACACGGACACAAGTGTCTGTGTCCTCCAGGTCCTCCAGCTCACCATTCTCATCACTTCCCGTTTCACTCTCACTACACTCACCTCGCTCATTGCAATTCTGAGCCCGGTTGTCTGGAGGAACGTTGATGAGTCTTGACCAAGATGTCCTCAGCACCTTGGCACCTCCGTTGGGAGTGTCATCAGCGTCTGAGTATGGACCCACCCTCAGGGAGTTTACAGTACAGAGGACAGAATGCGAACACAAAAACAGAAATGAACAACAGATACCAGGAAGCCTGCATGGTTACGTATTTGTTCTTCTGTACCTCTACGCTGTGAAGAATCAGATTGATGTCATTGTTTTTAGAAAATGGTCCATTTTAGCTTTGCCGTTCCTTTGTACTCTGCAGCAGTCTGCCACTGCCTTGTAACAAAGATGTATGCAGAAACAGCAATGTTTGGAGAACGTTATCCCTCACTCCTTGGCAGGTCTGCAGGGCAGCAGTGTCCCTGATGGACACTTCTTACCAGAAGTGACTCACGTCCCTGCAAGGCTGGCCTGGTTTCTACATGGCTGCCTCTCAACTGGGATTGCTGAACCACCCACAAGGGACATTCACAGGACAAGTCTGCTGTGGTTGTAAAATCACAGAGCGGTTGCACGCATCTCCTGGGGATGGACGGTGTTCTGTTCCATTAGGTTTCCAGCTGCTGGTCACCTCACGGTGCTGTCACCGCCTCTCTCTCCAAGTTTCCCTGGCCTGGAAGGAAGACATAATTTTATAATCTCTGTCTTTAGATGAGCTGCCTCAATGGCCAAAGGTAAATATTTTTCAAAGGAAGACATGTTTCTGGAGAAATAAAAAGAGATTGGCAAATTAGCTCTAAAGTTCACAGCAACACTTCTCTTGTTATTTTTTTTCTTTTATTTTTTTTCTAAATGCCTCTTAGCCCTTCTCGGCAATCTGGAAAAGACCCAGTGCTTCCACAACTGATCCTAAATAAACGAAGACACCAACACTTCCCTTAAGGGGATCCGTGTTTTAAGCTCAGCCTTTAATTACGAGATCATCCTTCATTTCTCATTTAAAGAAATTTCTGCCAGAGAGTGGAAGTCTATTATTGTACATGAACACTTCCCGGGACTATAATGAGCTTAGTGATGCCAACAACCAGGAATTAAACCTTCCTCTCGGCCCAGCTTCCACCCCAGAGCCAGTCACACAGGGCCATCAATCAAGGCTCGTTGAACAGATGAGGGATGAAAGTCTTTTCTAATTATATAGCACTTTACTTCTTACAAATACGTTGAGATTTCTAGCCCTATACAGTAGATCGAACCCAAACAAAGGTTGCAGTGAGCCTAGCTGGCACCACTGCACTCTAGCCTGGGTGACAGAGTGACATTTCATCTTAAAAACAAAAACAAACAAAACCAAATATATATATATGGATAAAGCAAGCACAACTGCAACCAGAACTGTCTTAACAATTTGTAAAATTAAAACTGTGTATAGAATACAATAAGCATGAGAGCGTGCTGCAATTGTCCCTCCATCTCTCCCAGCAAGGCAGGTGCACAGCCAGCAGCCACTGTCACGGCTGTCCACGAGCTTCCGGCTGATGCCCACGGCTGAACTGGGAGGAGCTCTAAGACCTTTGCTGAGAAATCTTTTGACATTTACCCGTCCTTTATAAGCACACAGAATTAGTGATGAAAGTAACTTCTAACATTTGCCAAGTTCTTACTACATCATGCTGAAAGCTAGCTATTTTCAGTATTTCCATGTTTAGTTCTCAACGTGCATGAATGAGGTGCTGTGGTAGGAATCATTTGACCCATTTTGAAAACCAAGACTCCAAAATATATGTAGCTTTCCTAAGGTCACAGAGCTAGCAAATGAAGGAAAATAATTCAATCTAGGTAGCTGAACATACCCTATCAGGGGTGAGCAAACTATTTCTGCAAAGGGCCAGAGATGAAATATTTTAGACTCCTGACCCTACACACTCTGCCTCAGCTATTCAACTCTGCTGTCAGAAGGCACAAGTCTCCACAGACAATACACAAATGTACAGCCATAGCTATGCTCCAATAAAATGTCATTTACAAAAAAAAGTCTTTAATGGCTATGCCACCAATATCTGCTTTGTTTAAAATATATCATAAATATTAATGATATTGATTACAATCCTTAAAAATGTGTTGTGTCCCACTCCTGCCCCAGAAACACCCAGAATCTATTACTGACTGACGCCGTCTAACTACCAGCAATTTCTTTCCTGAGCTTGTTCAGAATGAGAAAATATACATTAGCAAAGGACCTGTCTGAATGCAGGCAGGTCAATATGACCAGCCATCACCATGGTTTTTGCCTGTCTTCTTTTCCACATAGCTGCCTCCAGTTCACTCTCCAGCTACTATCTTTTCATGTTTTTATATTCTATTATGTGCCAAGAAGTGACAGAACAGCTAAACCCTATTAGCGAGCATTGGCATAATAGATTTAAGCCAATGAATATGATCATTAGGTCTCAGAAACTGTAGTAGCTGAATTCCACTGGGGACATTAGCAGGGTGGCTTTTCCCACTCTTGAGCAACTGCAGAGAGGAACATGAGAAAGTACAGTGTTCAATATGCTCGGGCAAAGATGGTTATTTCCGGTCATTTGCAGGGTGTACCAGTGGGCATCTATTCCCCTTGACATTTTACAGTTACTCCTTTCAGCTGTGAACCCATTTGCAGATAACTGAGGTAAGAGCGGCTTGCAGAACACCTTGCTCATTCTGGTTTATAAGAGAACATAAAAGTGCCATCTGCCTGAAGTTTATTCAGGCAAACCACGTGTTCCTACAAGTCTTCAAACAAATCACAAACACACTTTCTCTGGGGGAAAGAAAATCACAGGCAGTGTCTGAATGGTCTTATGGAGTAGAGGCCAAACAAAAATAATTTTTAAAATATTTTAACTTGGCCGGGCGCGGTGGCTCAAGCCTGTAATCCCAGCACTTTGGGAGGCCAAGGCGGGTGGATCACGAGGTCAAGATATCGAGACCATCCTGGTCAACATGGTGAAACCCCGTCTCTACTATAGATACAAAAAAAATTAGCTGGGCATGGTGGCGCATGCCTGTAATCCCAGCTACTCAGGAGGCTGAGGCAGGAGAATTGCCTGAACCCAGGAGGCAGAGGTTGCGGTGAGCCAAGATCGCGCCATTGCACTCCAGCCTGGGTAACAAGAGTGAAACTCCATCTCAAAAAAAAATATATATATATATATATATTTTAACTTGTGTTTTAGGTTCAGGTGCCTATATACAGGTTTGTTACATAGGTAAACTCATGACTTGGGGTTTTGGCACACAGATAATTTCATCATGCTGGTACCAAGCATAGTGTCTGGTAGTTGCTTTTTTTTCTTTGGTAAATCTCTCCCTCCTCCCACTCTCCATCCTCAGTTAAGCCCAGTGTCTGTTGCTCCCCTCTTTGACTCCATGAGTTCTCATTATTTAGCTCCCACTTATAAGTGAGAGCACACAATATTTAGTCTTCTGTTCCTGTGTTAGTTTGGTGAGGATAACAGCCTCCAGCTCCATCCATGTTCCTGCAAAGGACATGATCTCCATGATCTCATTCTTTTTGATGGCTGTATAGTATTCCATCAGGTATATACACCACATTTTCTTTATTCAGTCTACGACTGATGGGCATTTAGGTTGATTCCTTGTCTTTGCCATTGTGAATAGTGCTGTAATGAACATGCAGGTGCATGCACCTTTATGGTAGCATGACTTATATTCCCTTGGGTATATACCCAGTAGTAGGATTGGTGGGTCAAATGGTAGTTCTGTTTTTAGTTCTTTGGGGAATCACCCACTGCTTTCCACAGTGGTTTCACTAATTTGCACTTTCACCAGCGGTGTATGAGCAGCATTCCCTTTTCTCCACAACCTCACCTGCATGTGTTATTTTTTGACTTTTTAGAAATAGCCATTCTGACTGGTGTGTATAGTGTCCCATTGTAATTTTGATTTGCATTTCTCTAATTATTACTGATACTCAGCTTGTTTTTCAAGTAAATTTTAAATGCATAGGAACCTATATATTGTCTTAATAAATAGACGATAGTTACACTACTAGGTAAAGATTTGTTGAGGCCTCTGACCACGGGTCTGACAACTTTTGGAGTCATGATTCTAAATGTCAGCCTCACTGGACAGGTGGAGAATGGCAGGGGCAGGGCTGATCCCACCACACAATGCAGAAACAGGATGCAGAGCAGATGCATGTTGTCAATAGTGCCTTTCCCTGCAGCAGAGACCCACAGTACTTATCCATCCTAGAGCTTCTCACTGAATCCAGACTCCACCTTAGACTCTTTCTAAGCTGTGTACTTCTAAGTGCCACGGATTGGCAAATATCCTATTCCTTCCAGATAAAGCTTAACAAGACTGTATTGTAGCAGCAAACGATGGATGGATTGACTATGGAAGCAACCTAAATGACCATCAACAAAAGAAATATAAATGCTAGTTGATATATGTGAATATAAAACACGATGCAGTGGTCAAAAAATATGAGTGCTATTTATACCGATAAGAATAATGCCTCAAAACCATTTCATTTTACACAAAGAATAACTCACAGAAAGTAATGTCTTTTGTTTTAAAACTTGTCTATAAACCAAAAATATACCATAAGTGTGTCAGATTTCTTTTTTTTTTTTTGAAACTGAATTTTGCCCTTATTGTTCAGGCTAGAGTGAAATGGCACAGTATTGGCTCACTGCAACCTCTGCCTCCTGGGTTCAAGCAATTCTCCTGCCTCAGCCTCTGGAGTAGCTGGAATTATAGGCATTCACCACCACCCCCAGCTAATTTTTTGTATTTTTAGTAGAGATGGGATTTCGCCACATTGGCCAGACTGGTCTTGAACTTTTGACCTCAGATGATCCACCCGCCTTGGCCTCTCAAAGTGCTGGGATTACCGGCGTGAGCCACCGCGTCTGGCCAATGTGTCAGATTTAAGACCACCAAAGGCAGAAGGTAATAAATACGCATTGTTTTAGAATACTGAAGTTGTGACTTCTTTTTACAGGAAGAAAATAAGTAGCACACCTCCTCTCACATTTTCTTTTCTTTTCTTTTTTGAGGTGGAGTCTTGCTCTGTTGCCCAAGCTGGAGTGCAATGGTGCGCTCTCTGCTCACTGCAACCTCTTCCTTCCGGGTTCAAGTGATTCTCCTGCCTCAGCCTCTAGAGAAGCTGGGATTATACACGTCCAGCACCATCCCCAGCTAGTTTTTTGTATTTTTAGTAGAGACAAGGTTTCACCATGTTGGTCAGGTTGGTCTCGAACTCCTGATCTCAGGTGATCCACCCACCTTAGCCTCTCAAAGTGCTAGGATTACAGATGTGAGCCTCCGGCCCTGCCCCGTCACATTTTCAGAAAAAATCAAGCTTGTGCAAAGCTGTGACTAAGTTTAGGACCCATCATGATGCCATCTCCATTGTCCTCAGAATAAAAGGTTTTTCTAAAGTTTTGCACTGGAGAGAGGCTGCAGGGACAGAGGCCGTGATGTGAATCAACAGGGTCAGTCTCAGAGATCGGATGTGGAAACAAGGTACGTGCGGACAGGCATGGGGCTTTCATGAGATGGAAATGGCCTAGTGCTCTTTCTGGGCTACCGTAATCAGCTCAGAAGGCAAAGTAACAGGAGGTCCAGTCATAAAATGCTATCACTCATCCTCTAGCCCAGCAGCCCCACATCAAGTTGGTAGGCTTGGAAGAGATATGCCCATACAATGAGTAAAGCCAGATGGCATCACTTAGAGCTAGCCCCCCTGTAGAGGAGTTTAGCTCTGCCCTTGCCTCCACCCACCAGCAAGAAGCAACGCTGTAGGAAAAGGGGACACAGAAAATGAGCCATTTACTAACTGACTCCCAACTCCAAGCCAGACTCACAATGTTTCATCCTGGTCCCTGCCTCACAGGCTCCATCCATGCTTTTCGTCAACGGATGACGACGATGTGTCTACTGTGCGCCCGTGTCATACTGGAAAGAGCCAATTACCCACTTCCTTCTTTGTGGTTGGGGCGACAGCAGCTAAATCCTGAGATGTCTCCTTGCTCCTTGTTTGCCTTCGGAGGCACTTGATCCCATTCAGCTACTTTCCTGCACTTAAAAGTGACTCGGCCAAGGCAGTCGGATCATTTGAGGTCAGGAGTTTGAGACCAGTCTGGCCAATGTGATGAAATCCTGCCTCTATCAAAAATATATTTTAAAAACATTAGCCAGGTGTGGTGACACACGTCTGTAATCCTAGCTGCTTGGGAGGCTGAAGCAGGAGAATCGTTCGAACCCGGGAGCTGGAAGTTACCGTGAGCCTAGATCACGCCTCTGCACTCCAGCCTGGGCAACAGAGTGAGACTCCGTCTCAAAAACAAAATGGTAATGACAAAAAAGACTCTGCTCTAAATGAGAAAGTGTTTTCTTTGGTCTCCTGGTTAGAACTTAACGCAGTAACCAGCTAGTGTTGCTGCTCTTGCCTTGGGTGCTGTTTTCCTTGGTTTTCATTGGCTGGGCCAGCATTTTACAGTCATTGCTGTACTTAGAACTAGTCTAGAATTGGCCGAGCGCGGTGGTTCACACCTGTAATCCCAGCACTTTGGGAGGCCGAGGCGGGTGGATCACGAGGTCAAGAGATCGAGACCATCCTGGTCAACATGGTGAAACCCCATCTCTACTAAAGATAGAAAAAATTAGCTGGGCACGGTGGTGTGTGCCTGTAATCCCAGCTACTCAGGAGGCTGAGGCAGGAGAATTGCCTGAACCCAGGAGGCGGAGGTTGCGGTGAGCCAAGATCGCGCCATTGCACTCCAGCCTGGGTAACAAGAGCCAAACTCCGTCTCAAAAAAAAAAAAAAGAACCAGTCTAGAATTTATTTTCAGGATCTCTCCAGGTCTTGCTGCCTAACAAAAATGTACACAGGAGCCCCTTAAAGAGAGCATGGCAGTCTTCCCCTAAAACAGGGAGCGGGAATTGCCTTCTAAAACCATCCTTTAGCATGTTTACGGAATTTGGAGGCAACTAACACAAACGATTTTTTAAAAAATCTTTCCGAGACTGGTCATGCTGAAATTGAATCAGCAGCCAAAGTCTCTTGGCATCATTTCAGAGGCAATTTTCATAGTGAACCAAGAGGTCAGCAAAAGTGCAGGTCACCACCCAGTCGAGCAACTTCCAGACGCTGTAATTAATCTTTCTGGACCTCCATGCTGTAGCAAGACACCTTTGTAGGGCCAGTTCACCCAACAGAGAGACTCTGAAAACACACAGGGATGCAGCAGGAACGAACAACAGTGTCGCCCTCCCTCCACCCACGAGGTTTAAAATCGCCACGAGGGAGGGGGAGATGTGGGTGGCAGTGATGTAAGGTGACCAATGAGGACTTCAGTGTGGACAAAACCAGCCAGGAACTCCCTCAGGGCGGGCCCTGTCCTTATGCCTGCCCGCCTCTGCTCCCAGAGCTTGGCCAGTCACATGTCACTTAAGGAAATCAAGGAGTGAGGGCCAGAGATGCTCCTGACTGTGGAAAATGCTGGCTACAACAGGTAGACTCCCAGCGCGGACTGGCATCCTGACCTCACTGCAAGTGCCTCTGTGTCCTTGCATACTGGAACTCAATGCCTGGGCCACTCAAAGTCCTGAGGATTGCAGGGACTTGCCCTTTCCTTTTCTGTGCTCTTCCTCCTCCATGCAACCCAAGTCTTCGGAGCCACAAACCAATCAGCCTCCAGTACACTAAGAACTCACTCTGAGTGAGCCCACCTCTGTGAGTTAGATCATGAGATAGCCTTGCAAAAAATATGTCATGACTGTCACAGGGGGCTTGAGTCTTGGTGACAGAGGTCTCTTCCACAAGGAGTTTCTCCTAGGATTGTGGCCCCAGATACTCAATACTAACTGAATAACAGCTCCCTCTGCATCTGTGGCCACGTGACCAACATACACCAGCAGCTAAACTCCAAAGGATGTGCTGGGTCAGAAGGAGAGCCCCTACTCAGGTATGAAACGATATGAGTTAGAAATTAAGTGGAATGCTTAGGACGGGGATGGACTGCAGAGAGTTCCAGGTGCCCTGTGTGTGCCAGGCCCCAGTGGGGAGGGAAAGGGAAGTTTGTCTTCTCTCTCCTCAGCTCAGGAAAAAAGAATTTCAGGAATGGGAGACATGCTGTACCAGGGCCTGACTCACTCCAGGGGGATTTGACAGGTGAGGAGTTGAGCTACTCTGAGAGCTGATAAATAGTTGCTGCCATACGGGGTGAGGATAATACATCAAAGAGTAAGTCAGTGGGACCCAGCTGGTGTCACGTGAAAAACTCCAGAAAGGTGACCTCAAACTGAGACACTGTTGGAAGTAGACCATGAGGTTCTCTGCAGCTAAGTAGGGAAGA
This sequence comes from Callithrix jacchus, assembly GCF_049354715.1. Lineage (NCBI taxonomy): Eukaryota > Metazoa > Chordata > Mammalia > Primates > Cebidae > Callithrix > Callithrix jacchus. The sequence continues at coordinate 129,990,767 of NC_133510.1, read as the reverse complement.
CAGTGTGGTCATCCAGTTTTGGGCTACAAGAGTGGGAGATCATCAGTCATTGAAGGGGGGTCGAGGTTTGTCGAGGAACCCACAAAAGCATCCCTTGAAAAATATAAAAAGAAAGCACCCCACACAGTGCCTCCTGGGAGAGGGAGCAAGGACACAGGTGCCAGCTGCCCCCTGTGTTCATTACATCATCTTTCCTGTCCCTTCCCACATCTCTTCCCCTCTCTCTGTGTCTGCTCTGCAAACTCAGAACTCTCAGTCTCCAAGACAGAAGAGAAAACGTTGAGGCCAATGGTGAGGGGCAATAAAAAAGACTTACCATGCCTACTTCTGCCAAAGCAGTTTCAGTCGGGAGAAGAGAAGAATGCTGTCCTTCAGCAGTAGCTGACGATTGAGATCAGTGCATCATTTTAAAATGGAGACTGCCTTTTGTCATCAAAAGTCATGGATAGGCCCATTTTTGTCCATATGCAAGAAAAATATTACCCCAATTGTGCAAATTAAAGGGAAAATAGGAATCTAAGTAGATGTTGCTTTTGTGACTCCACCCTTGGCACCCCCTCTGAAGCCTTCAAGGAAAGGCTGTTCCTCGCCTTGTCCAGCTGCTGGGGGCTCCAGGTGTTCCTTGGCTTCTGGCCTCATCACTTCCTTTCTGCCTCCATCGTCACTTGGGCTTCTTTTTCCTGTGTGTCTCTATGTCTTCTCTCCTCTTCTCATTACGGCACCAGTCATTGGATCTAGGAACCACCCTAACGCCTGGATAACTTCATGTCAACATCCTGAACTAATCACAGTAGCAAAGAAACTATTTGGAAAGAAAGTCATATTTGTATTTCCAGATGGATTTGAATTGTATGGAGTTACCATTAATATCCGATCAATGGGTAGCACATAGTCTTTATGATCCCATTAGGGTAATTTAGGTTTGTATCTCATTATTTGGTTTCAGCCTCGGAAGGCAAACGGAGACAGAAGGAATCTGAACATTTTCTAGTGTGACGAAAGGAATTTAATCATGAGGCATTCCTGTGGGTTTATCATTCCTGTGACTGACCAGTACCTTGCTTTTTAGGTTCTGGAGCCTATCCATCACTCTCTCAGATGTAGCTCCTAAGTGGAATCTTCAATGAAGCTTCAGCCAAACTCAAGGGAAGAAACCTGCTCATTTTCAGGCCCATGAAGCAGAGGCACATGTGGTTATATGAACTCTGGCACCCTTTCACCCTCTGCCGGTGGGTGCCTAACAAAGCTATTTAACTGTATTTGTGTTTTCATCATTTCCAGTCCTCAACAGGTAAGGAGATTCTCAGAGCAAAGCTGATTTCTCAGAGGCAGTTTGCTCAGTTTAGGAAGTTGCTGCCTGTCATATGCCACGATATATTTCAGTGAAACCATCTTTACTAACTAGAGAACTCAGACTTCATGTACAGGCAAATTGAGAACACAGAAAACGACAGGTCTAGGGGAGCCAGTTCAGTAAACCAGACAAAGAAAGAAGTATTTAAAGAGAAGAACCTAATAGTTTCCCGGGAGCATCACGAGGCAATCAGCAAATTGAGCATTACTAAACTGTATTTTTCCCGTTTAAACAACTTGCATTAGACACATGGGAAAGAGCAAACTATAAAATACATAATGTTCTTTTTAATAGTAAAAAACATTTGTTGTAAAAATGAAAAAAAATGTTGTCACACCTGCTTTTTAAAAACATATGTATTTTATTGCCCTTTAGGTTCTGAGGTACATGTGAAGAACATGCAGGATCGTTGCATAGGTACATACATGGCAATGTGGTTTGCTTCCTCCATCCCTGTCACCTGTATCTGGCATTTCTCTCCAGGTTATCCCTCCCCAACTCCTTACCCCTTGCTGTCCCTCCCCTAGTCCCCTGCAACAGACTACAGTGTGTGATGCTCCCCTCCCTGTGTCCATGTGTTCTCATTGTTCAAAACCTGCCTATGAGTGAGAACATGCAATGTTTGATTTTCTGTTCTTGTGTCAGTTCGCTGTGAATGATGGTTTCCAGGTTCATCCATGTCCCTACAAAGGAAATGAACTCATCGTTTTTTACGGTTGCATAGTATTCCATGGTGTATATGTGCCATATTTTCCCTGTCCAGTCTATCATCAATGGGCATTTGGGTTGGTTCCAGGTCTTTGCTATTGTAAACAGTGCTGCAGTGAACATTTGTGTGCATGCGTCCTTATAATAGAATGATTTATAATCCTTTGGATATATACCCAGTAATGGGATTGCTGGGTCAAATGGAATATCTATTTCTAGATCCTTGAGGAATCGCCACACTGTCTTCCACAATGGTTGAACTAATTTACACTCCCACCAACAGTGTAAAAGTGTTCCTATTTCTCCACATCCTCTCCAGCATCTGTTGTCTCCAGATTTTTTAATGATCGCCATTCTAACTGGCGTGAGGTGGTATCTCAATGTGGTTTTGATTTGCATTTCTCTAATGACCAGTGATGATGAGCATTTTTTCATGTTTCTTGGCCTCATATATGTCTTCTTTTGTAAAGGGTCTGTTCATATCCTTTGCCCACTTTTGGATTTTTTTTTCTTGTACATCTGTTTTAGTTCTTTGTAGATTCTGGATATTAGCCCTTTGTCAGATGGTAGATTGCAAAAATTTTTTCCCATTCTGTTGGTTGCCAGTTCACTCTAGTGATTGTTTCCATTGCCCTACAGAAGCTCTGGAGTTTGATTAGGTCTCATTTGTCTATTTTGGCTTTTGTTGCCAATGCTTTTGGTGTTTTAGTCATGAAGTCCTTGCCTACACCTATGTCCTGAATGGTTTTCCCCAGGTTTTCTTCTAGGTTTTTTATGGTGTTAGGGCTTATGTTTAAGTGTTTAATCTATCTGGAGTTAATCTTAGTGTAAGGTGTCAGGAAGGGGTCCACTTTCTGCTTTCTGCACATGGCTAGCCAGTTTTCATAACACCATTTATTAAACAGGGAATCCTTTCCCCATTGCTTGTTTTTGTCATATTTGTCAAAGATCAGATGATTGTAGATGTGTGGCATTGCTTGTGAGGCCTCTGTTCTGTTCCCTTGGTCTGTATCTGTGTTTTGATACCAGTACCATGCTGTTTTGATTAGTGTAGCCTTGTAGTATAGTTTGAAGTCAGGTAGTGTGATGCCTCCAGCTTTGTTCTTTTTGCTTAGAATTGACTTGGCTATGCAGGGCTCTCTTTTGGTTCCATATGAAGTTTAAGGTGTTTTTTTCCAGTTCTGTGAGGAGGGTCATAGGTAGTTTAATGGAGATAGTATTGAATCTATAAATTACTTTAGACACTATGGCCATTTTCACATTGATTCTTCCTAACCGTGAGCATGGAATGTTTCTCCATCTGTTTGTGTCCTCTCTTATTTTGTTGAGCAGTGGTTTGTAGTTCTCCTTGAAGAGGTCCTTTACATTCTTTGTTAGTTGTATTCCTAGGTATTTTATTCTCTTTGCAGCAATTGTGAATGGCAGTTCATTCTTGATTTGGCTCTCTTTTAGTCTGCTATTGGTGTATAGGATGCTTGTGATTTCTGCACATTCATTTTGTAACCTGAAACTTTGCTGAATTATGAAGATTTTTGTGTCTTTGTTCGTCATGGATATTGGCCTGAAGTTTTCTTTTCTTGTTGAGTCTCTGTCGGGTTTTGGTATCAGGATGATGTTGGTCTCATAAAATGATTTGAGAAGGTTTCCCTCTTTTTGGATTGTTTGGAATGGTTTCAGAAGGAGTGGTACCAGCTCCTCTTTGTATGTCTGGTAGAATTCAGCTGTGAGCCCATCTGGACCTGGGCTTTTTTTGGTTGGTAGGCTATTAGTTGCTGCCTCAACTTCAGCCCTTGTTATTGGTCTATTCAGGATTTTGACTTCTTCCTGGTTTAGACTTGGAGGGTGCAAGTTTCCAGGAATTTATCCAGTTCTTCCAGGTTTACCGGTTTATGTGCATAGAGTTGTTTGTAGTAATCTCTAATGGTAGTTTGTACTTATGTGGAATTGGTGGTGATATCCCCTTTATCGTTTTGTATTGCATCTTTCTGTTTCTTCTCTCTTTTCTTTTTTATTAATCTGGCTAGTGGTCTATTTTGTTGATGCTTTAAAAAACAGCTCCTAGATTTATTAATTTTTTGAAGTTTTTTTTGTGTCTCTATCTTTTTCAGTTCTGCTCTGATCTTAGTTATTTCTTGTCTTCTGCTAGCTTTTGAGTTTTTTTTTGAACTTGCTCCTCTGTCTCTTTCAATATTGATGATAGGGTGTCAATTTTAGATCTTTCCTTGCTTCTCATGTGGGCATTATTGCTATAAATTTTCCTCTAGCCACTGCTTTAAATGTGTTCCAGAGATTCTGGTATGTTGTGTCTTTGATCTTGTTGGTTTTGAAGAGCATCTTTATTTCTGCCTTCATTTCATTGTTTATCCAGTCAACATTCAAGAGTCAGTTGTTCAGTTTCCATGAAGCTGTGAGGTTCTGAGTTAGTTTCTTAATCCTGAGTTCTAACTTGATTGCACTGTGGTCTGATTATTGCACTGTTTGTTATGATATCCATTCTTTTGCATTTGCTGAGGAGTGATTTACTTCCAATTATGTGGTTGATTTTAGAGTAGGTGTGATGTGGTGCTGAGAAGAATATATATTCTGTGGATTTGGGGTGGAGAGTTCTGTAAATATCTATTAGGTTTGCTTGGTCCAGATCTGAGTTCAAGTCCTAAATATCCTTGTTATTTTCTGTCTCGTTGATCTGTCTAATATTGAGAGTGGAATGTTAAAGTCTCCCACTGTTATTGTGTGGGAGTCTAAGTCTCTTAGTAGGTCATTAAGAACTTGCTTTATGTATCTGGGTGCTCCTGTATTAGGTGCATATTTAGGATCATTAGCTCTTCTTGTTGCATTGATCCATTTACCATTATGTAATGCCCTTCTTTGTCTCTTGATCTTTGTCGGTTTAAAGTCTATTTTATTCGAGTCTAGGATTGCAACGCCTGCTTTTTTTTTTTTTTTCTCCCAAAATGAAGTGGCAGGAAATGCATTTCTACATTGTTGCATTCTAACAAGAATAATTGTCCACAAAGTGCAGACGAATATGACTAAATCCTACTTCATGGGTTACTCCTTTGGGGTTTGCTATTGACTCCAAAGTTTTGGGGAAAACAGACGCTTCTCTATTAAATGAGGGATTAACAGAACATTTTGTGTTGGAGCTACAATGCTCAGCCCTCTTCCCTGTTCCCCAACACACATTTATACTGACGGGCAAGAACCACACATATCCTCTTGTGAAATTACAGAGTGTCATCATCCTTTGAGTTTTCAGGTGTATCTTGGAATGTGGTTATGGTTAGAAGTATCTAACTAATGTATGGCATGGATTAATGATTTCATTACCTGCATTTTAGAATTTGGGGATAACAGTGATAACCTCATACAATCTTTGGTAACACAATAGAAAATAGACGATGAGAAAGGCCATTGGAAATGACAATGAGCTCTGCACAGAAAGCATCATTATTGAATTTGTTTTAATTTCATTAGCATGAAACAGGTTTGTTTATAATGTGCAAAATCGTAAGTCAACATGTCTCAACTTGTAGTCTTTTCCAGCGTTGAGAAGGGAGTATGGTGCTTATGGAAGGGGTGAATGGAGAGCACACACAGTGAAACCTACAATACTTTCCATTATGAGAAAAAGTATATGAAAGCATACATTTCATTATGGGAAACTTCTTATCACACACATGACTTGTGGACTGATGGCTGGCTTTGACATTGCTGGTGATGACAATGAAGAGAGACAGGTATCCAATAAAAAGCCATTCAGCACCAGTTTTTGAAAAATCCTTCAAGAGAAGAAATACAGCATAACTTTTTTTGACACTGGCTGTTTAATCCTGCTAAATCCACACTGTGGCTCTTCCTCCTCCTGTCTGACTCTTAAGCCAAACCAACTGTAGGAACTCTGCCCAAGAATAGTGTAGAAGGACAATCCAATTAAGCTGGAATTACTTTTATGTATTTTAAAGTTATATTCCAGGAGCCAGATAAAAGAGACCTTATAAATGCTGGCAGCTGGCATGCTTGCTGAAAGTCCACTTCTATATAATTGAGTTCATAAATATTAATTTTATCTGCTCCTGATCTATTTTTGATAGGTCTTTTGAATTCAAAAAAGTGCTCCATGATGTTCACAATCTAGGAACTACTGGTACCCTTTAATGAATCTAGAATGTTATTTCAACCATAGATTGATTTCCTTTGGAGCAGGGAAGAGAGAGAGAGAGAGAGAGAGAGAGAGAGAGAGAGAGAGAGAGAGAGAGAGAGAGAGAGAGAGAGAGCGCATATGTATGTGTTTTGGGACAGCTGACACTTGGAGTTGAGTGGTAACACAGGTTAGCTCCCCACTTCTGTCCTCAAACTAAAGGATAGAGCTTGTTTTAAAAAAAAATTTTGCATTCCCAAGGTCCACTTCATCAAAAATCGTATCTTTAGACTGTACCTTTTCCCACCCCCTGAGTCATGACAGCCTGAGTTGAGGGGGGCTGCCCATCAGGAAACACCGGCAACTCAGCCTGGCTGCTCAGATACAGCAGCAAGAAGGAAGGAAGGGTGGAGAGGGAGAATGTGCCTGAACTGCCAGTCTCCAGACCTGCCCGGGCATTTCTCAGTACAGGACTCATGTTGAAATGAACAACAATTGTCTTCCAAGAGGAAAGAGAGAGAAAAAACCAGAGAGAAGAGAGAGAGAGAGAGAGAGAGAGAGAGAGAGAGAGAGAGAGAGAGAGAGAGAGAGAGAGAGAGGAGAGGGGAGAGGGAGAGAGAGCTGAGAGACGTATAGCTAAGTTTTGCCCATTTAGAGAAAGTGTGTTTTGGGAGAACTTGAGGAAGAGGGATTGCCTCTGCATTCTGAACCTCCGATTTCTTCTCTGGTTGTTAATTTATGAGTTTTTCAAAATAGAAAGAACTTGTACCAAAGAAGAAGAGCACTGGATTGAAGTTTGAGAAGCCTGGCACCCAAGTCTGATCTCACTCATTTATTTGCTTCAGTACACAAAGAAGACACCTGGCTTCAAGTGATTCAATTTTCCTTATTTATGGTACACTATAACAATGACTTTCAACTATTGCTAACCTGCAGAACTCTTTCTTCACATGAAGTCTTACAAGAAAGTCTTACAAGAAAACGTGTGTCTATTCTAACACCTTCACCATGAACGTCACATTCACATCAACGCTGAACATCATATAATATTTATGCTGAAAAGCACATACAGGTTTACTCTGAGCATCATATATATTTATACAGAAAAAAAGAAGAGAAAAAGAAGGCGAGGAAAAAATGAAGGAAGGAGAAAAGCAAGAAGAGGGGAAGGAGAAAGAGGATGTAAACATGATCTAAATACTGTAGGAAATTCAACCACAATGTCTGTTTCCTGGAATTAGGAGATAAAGATGAGGGCCTGTTATTTCCTTAATAGCAGTCTTCGTGTTCAAATGTTTCTCATAGTGTGAGAGTCTCGCTGCACTGCTGTGACTACAGTTTGAAGGGGTGTGTGTGTGTGTGTGTGTGTGTGTGTGTCTGTGTTAGAATATGATGCCCAAGCTGAAATCAAGTACTTGCATGAATCCTACAAGTGTCCCAATCCCAGAGGGAAAACTGGCTGTGCTGACTTTTTGGAAGGTGAGGTGTCTATCTCTAAACTGTGTTTTTCTATGGGTTTCATGGAAACTTTTGACTGCTCCTGGCCCAACTTCAGAGGAAACTCATTACCCTACTCTCATTAAGCCAGACAGATATGATAGGTTGTGGGGTGGCTGGATCTCTGACAACAGAACCTTCTCCTCAATCCCAGCTGATTCTTCCAAGGCACCTCTGTGCTTTCAACAGTATTTTTAAATCACAGAATGACCAATGTCTAACTTGAATTTTGAGTCTTTTTTCTTATTCTGGACATTAGTTCAGTGTCAGATATAAGCTTGGCAAACATTTTCTTCCATTCCATAGATTGTTCACTCTCTTAACATGTCTTTGGCACAGCAGAAGTTTTTAATTCTCTCTTTTCTAGTTTTTGTTTTATTTTACTTTATTTTATTTTATTTATTTATTTATATTGAGATGGAGTCTTGCTCTGTCTCCAGGTTGGAGTGCAGTGGCTCGATCTCGGCTCACTGCAACCTCTACCTCCCAGGTTCACACGATTCTCCTTCCTCAGCCTCCCAAGTAGTTGGGACTACAGGCTCACGCCACCACATCCTCATATTTTTAGTAGAGACAGGGTTTCACCATGTTGGCTAGAATGGTCTTGATCTCCTGACCTTGTGATCGGCCCGCCTTGGCCTCCCAAAGTGCTGGGATTACAGGCGTGAGCCACCGTGCCCGGCCATTTTAAATTATTTAAAAGCCAAATTTATCAAATTTCCTTTTTATAGATTATGTTTTTGGTATAATATCTAAGAATTATTATTTTTCTAATTTGAGGTCATAAGTAGTTTCTTCTACGTTTTCTTGTAGAATTTTTGTAGTATGGTGTTTGCCTTTAGGTCTATAAATCAATTTCAGTTAAGCTAGGTAAAGACTGTATGGTGCAGATATCAAGGGTTATTTGTGGCACATTTTGTATTCATAATTGTTCTAGCATCGTTTATTGCAACTTGTCCATGAAATTAACTTCCGTTTATGTTGAAAGCCAGTTAACACTCTACCTGTGCTCCCATTGTGTGGAGTACTCTTCCTTGTGATCATTTAATCAATGATAAATTTAATCATTGATTTGCTGTGTGTCTATTCGTTCACTAATATCAGACTGGCTTGATTACCGAAGCTTTATACCTTTATAGTAAGGTGCAAATTCGGATAGTTCAAGGCTCCAGTTTTGTTGTTCCTAAAAATTACCTGGGCTGTTTGAGATCCTTTGCCTTTCTTTCTTTCTTTCTTTTTTTTTTTTTTTTGAGACGGAGTTTCGCGCTTGTTACCCAGGCTGGAGTGCCATGGCGCAATCTCGGCTCACCGCAACCTCTGCCTCCTGGGTTCAGGCAATTCTCCTGCCTCAGCCTCCTGAGTAGCTGGGATTACAGGCACGCACCACCGTGCCCAGCTAATTTTTTGTATTTTTAGTAGAGACGGGGTTTCAGCATGTTGACCAGGATGGTCTCAATCTCTTGACCTCATGATCCACCCGCCTCGGCCTCCCAAAGTGCTGGGATTACAGGCGTGAGCCACCGCACCCGGCCCCGATGTATGTCTTTTATTAGTGTTCAGTTGAGCTACAGGTTTCTCGATGTTATTGATCTTTTCAAAGCAGCAGCTGTGGTTTTCATTTTATCTATTTGTTATCTATCATAAATATTATTGATGTTTTTGCTCTTATCTTCATTATAATTTATGTATGTTCTGAGTTAAATTTCATTATTTTTTACTTCCTTTAGTGATACCACGGAACACAGCCCTTTGTACATACACTGGTGACTTTGAGCACAGGTTCTCTATTATTCTTTTGGTTACCTCTGTTTTCGGTGGACTTGGAATGTGTTAGACACCCACCTGAATGAATGACTGAATGAATGAAGGGAATGGACAGATGCACACAGAATGAGTGAATGAATGAATGACTCTCGTAAATACTACTGTGTCCCCACTCACACTGTAACACATGAGCCAATCTGCTCCCCACTTCCTGAAGATCTAGGCCAATGGATCCTTTATTTACTGAATTTTTTAAAGACCTACACTTGATGACACAACAAGCTGAATTAAGTTCATCACCATACTGACTGTTTCACCCTAGGAAATTGACTCGACTTGATGATCTCAGAGTCTTCATTGGTAAAGTGAAGATAATGACAGTACTTTGTTCACGAGGTTGACGAGAACACTAAAAGAGATAGTATACATCAAAGATTAGAGCTTACTAATTGTTGGATACATAGTGGTAATTATTCTTATATTTTTAAAATTCTTGCAATCCATAACTAAACAGCCAAATATATCACTCTATAAAATGAAAGACAAAAAATTTAAAAATATGCAAATTACAAAATATAAAAAGATATTCATAACTCACAAAACACAAGAGAACAGTATTCAGAATATATAAAGATTTTTAACCAAGGAGTAAGTAAAATACAAACAACCTACTAGAAAAATCAGTGAACATTATAAATGGGTATTTTAGAGAAGAATTTCAAATAGGCGAAAGACATATATAGGTAGCGGTTCATTTTTACTATCAATTCCAAGGACGTACATTAAAGCAAATGAACTAACACTGAGCATCTAAAATATGGTCAATTTAGACACCTGGAAATACCAACCATTATGGGCAAGATATAAGGAGAACAGAACGTTCATACATTGCTTATAAGAGTGAATATTAGTGCAAGAACATTGGAAAATCAATTCTGCAATATCTAGTAAAGTTGAAGATATATATGCAATATCGAGCAGCAATTCTATTCTTGGGGTATATGTAATTTTTAAATATACAGATGTTTGTGTGTATGCATGTGTATATACATGTGAGTGATGTGTATATGCATATGTACATTCACAGATAAAGTATTTCATACATGTGTATTATGTGTATACACAGGCATCTATGTTATCTGTATATGTGCACAAGGAGGTAGACATCAGAATATTTAACAGTATCATAATCACAGAAACGTGAAAAAATACTAATTGTTCACCAACCAGATAATAAATAAAACAATATCTGCTGGGTGCAGTGGCTCACGCCTGTAATCCCAGCACTTAGGGAGGCCGAGGCGGGTGGATCACGAGGTCAAGAGATCGAGACCATCCTGGTCAACATGGTGAAACCCCGTCTCTACTAAAAAAAAATACAAAAAAAAAAAAAACTTAGCTGGGCATGGTGGTACGTGCCTGTAATCCCAGCTACTCGGGAGGCTGAGGCAGGGGGATTGCCTGATCCCAGGAGGCGGAGGTTGCGGTGAACCGAGATCGCGCCATTGCACTCCAGCCTGGGTAACAAGGGCGAAACTCTGACTCAAAAAAATAATAATAATAATAATAATAAATAAATAATTAAAACAATATAATATAACAATATTTAAAATACCAAGTAACTACTTGAAAATGGATTCAGTAGAACTACGTCTTTCAGCAAAAGTAAATATGAAAATATGTGAACAAGAAAACAAAAGCAAGTTGCACTATTTACATGAAGCTTGAAAGCATGCAAACAATTGTGTGTGTGTGTGTGTGTGTGTGTGCATACAATCCCACCTGTCGACCTCAGTCATTGTGGATTCATTTTTAAGAGTGATGCAAGATTTTTTTGCTCCTTGGTACACCTAAAATCGGGGTTCTTGTCTCACAACCAGGAAAATTAGGCATGTGGACACATTTAAAGGTGAGGAAAGCAAAATTTATTAAAAGAAAGCTCTCAGCAAAAAGAAAAAAAAAGGCGTCCCTGCCAACAAGCTCCCACCTCACAGGTTGAATACCAGACCAGCACACAGGAGCTGGAGGGTCCCGGCTCCTCCCCACTGCCTGAGGTGGAAATTTACGGTGGCTCCACCCACTTCTCTCAGTGCGCAGGTGGGCCCTAGTCTCAGCCTCTCCACCTTGCTGGTTTCCCTTCCTGCGCATGCGTCAAGGGATAAAATTTTTCGCAGTTGGTATCTTTAGGCTAGCCCCGTGCGCACAATGACCTGGGCCGAGTTTGGCTGTCTCCTGTCTCTATCAATAGTATCTTTCTTACAAATGGTAGAAGTGACTTTATATTTTTGCATAGCCGGCATATCCAGTAGTGAAAAATAACAATGATTGATAATGAGCAGATGCTCTCAGCACCTGCACTTCCTCAGTTGCCAAAATCTACAGCAGTTCTGCACATAAACTACCCTCCCTCGTGTGCAGCTTATTTGATTTTATCAACATCATTATGGCAAAACCAGAAACACTAAACACGTGCCAAACATTTTTTTTTAGTTTGTTTTTTGCCGTCTTTCTGAAAACATCCCAAGATTGTCTCCAGGATAGGACAGCACACATGTCTTCTTACATTGTTCTTTAAATGCAAGTTTTAAGAATAGTTCATCTGTTTATTCTTACTCCCTACCACCCTGGATGAAAACGCTTATGTAGAATCACATGGACTCATCATAAGGGCAGGTTATTTTATTTAAGTCTCTCTGTAAAAAAGACAAGCTAGGGCCTGAACAGTGACTCAAAATGCAGTGGCTAATCCCAGCACTTTGGGAAGCCAAGGCAGGCGGATCACGAGGCCAGAAGTTCCAGACCAGCCTGACCAATATGGTGAAACCCCGTCTCAGGAGGTTAGAATGGCAAAGTCATCTACGGGATCTCAAGAATCCAGGTGTGAGATTTGCTTTCTGTATTTGATGCAATCCGTGTTTCTGGGGCAGCAATACCTCCTGGAGCTGTATTAAGCATTTGTAGAATAGCCTGGAATAGCATATGGGAAAGAGCCAGGCCCTGACCTTAGGTCCAGTGCTACACCTGGATTAGCCTGCAGGAAAGAACCACTCCCTGCCACACATGGACTAGCATGTGGGAAAGAACGAGGCCCTGCCCTTAGGACTTAGGTCACACATGAATTAGTGTATGGGAAAGAATGAACCAGGTCCTGCCCTTAGGATAAATGACACACCTGTACTAGCATATGGGAAACAGCTAGGCCCTGCCTTTAGGGCCAATGCCACATTGATTTTTATTTTGTGAGGTCTACACTCACATAAAAACTGAAAAGGCTATTGATGTTTCCTGTTCAGCTTAAAGTTAAAAGCTAAATCCAGTTCATACCCGAAATACCACAATGCCCTGAGATAAATAGTGCTTTAAAAATATGTGGTGATTTGTTTAAAAAAGGAGTGTTTCATTCAGTTAAATGGGAAGAGTTGGAACAATAAGGAGAAAAGCAGCCTGGTCTAGATGTCCGTCAGGGAGACGGGTAGTAACAAAATATTTTGCGATTAACGGACACTTTACGAAAGAAGACATATATGAGGCCAACAATCATATGAAAAAATGCTCATCGTCACTGGTCATCAGAGAGATGCAAATCAAAACCACATTGAGATACCATCTCACGCCAGTTAGAATGGCGATCATTAAAAAATCTGGAGACAACAGATGCTGGAGAGGATGTGGAGAAAAAGGAACACTTTTACACTGTTGGTGGGAGTGTAAATTAGTCCAACCATTGTGGAAGACGGTGTGGCGATTCCTCAAGGCCTTAGAAATAGAAATCCCATTTGACCCAGCAATCCCATTACTGGGTATATATCCAAAGGACTATAAATCGTTCTACTACAAGGACACATGCACACGAATGTTCATTGCAGCACTGTTTATAATAGCAAAGACCTGGAATCAACCCAAATGCCCATCGATGATAGACTGGATTGGGAAAATGTGGCACATATACACCACGGAATATTATGCAGCAATCAGAAATGATGAGTTCGTGTCGTTTATAGGGACATGGATGAATCTGGAGAACATCATTCTCAGCAAACTGACACAAGAACAGAAAATGAAACACCGCATATTCTAGCTCATAGGCGGGTGATGAAAAATGAGAACACATGGACACAGAGAGGGGAGTACTAAACACTGGGGTCTATAGGGGGAAAAGGGGAGGGCCAGTGGGAGGGAGAGGTGGGGAGGGATTGCCAGGGGAGAAATACCAAATGTGGGTGAAGGGGAGAAAGCAAACAAAACACACTGCCCTTTGTGTACCTATGCAACTGTATTGCATGCTCTGCACATGTACCCCAAAACTTAAAATGCAATTAAAAAAAAAATTTTGCGATTTGTACTTTTAGCATTGTCTCTAAGGCAGCTTTGCCTAACTCAGGCAACAAAAATTTAATCCTAACGTTTCACCCGAGAGTATGATAGTTTCAGCTCTTTCATTTAGGTTTGTGGATCACTTGGAGTTAATTTTTGGTGTGTGGTTTAAGGAAGGGATTCCAAACATAGTTCTCAAAAAGTAGTTGCCACCGTCTGTTGAAACACTATTTTTCCTATTTTTTTCCCTCTTTCAGCTGTCTGGCGTTTTTGTTGAATATCAATTAAATACAAATGTAAGGGTACACTTCAGGACTCTCAATTCTATTCCATTTGTCTATATGTCATTTTTTTATACCAACAGCACATTCCTAAATTATTGTGCCTGTGTAATGTCTGACATTGGAAGGTGAGTTCTCCAAATGTGTTATTTTTCACAACTGTTTTGGGTGTTCTAAGTCCCCTGTGTTTCAATATGAATTATATGATGGGTTTGTCAATTTATATAACAAATCAAGCTGGAATTTGGATAAAGACCACATTGAATCGATAGATCAATTTGAGGAGTGTTGCCGTCTGAACAATATTAAGTCTTCCAATCCACAAACATGGATTTTTTTTTATTTATTTAAGTCTTCCTTAATTCTTTTCAATAATGTTTTCTTGTGCTGCATGCATAGGTTTTGCACTTCCTTTTAAGAATTTATTCTTAAATATATTATTTTGGGGTGCTATTATAAGTAGAATGATATATTTTCTTAAAATAATTTTTCAATTGTTCATATTTAGCATATAGAATTTCAATTTATTTTTGTATATTGATCTTGTATCTTGAAACTTTGTCCAACTAATTATTAGTCATAATGGGTTTTAAGTGGATTTCTTAAGATGTTCCATATACAAGGTCATACCATACTTAAATATAAATAGACTTACTTCTTTGTTTCCAAACTGAATGGTATTTATTTATTTTTCTAGTCTAACTATCCTGGATGATAATCTTCAGGAAAATTTTGATTAGAAATTAGGAGAGTAGACATTCATGCCTTATTCCTGATCTTAAGAGAAAATAACTTAGTCTTTTACTATTAACTAAAATAACAGCTCTGGGGCATTTTGTGGATATCCTTTATCTGGTAGAGGTACTTCCGTTCTATTTCCAGCTTACTGAGTGTTATTTTTTTTTAAATATATATGAAAAAGTGTTGGATTTTGTTAAATGCTTTTCTGGGTATACTGAGATGATCATATGATTTTTGTTATTTATTCTAATAATGTGGTGTTTAGATAGGACCTTGAACTGCTGGCTGAAGACTCTCCAAAAGTTGTTTCCCTTCTTCCAGAGTGATCTGTAATATTCAATATGATGGTTTTCACATTTGTCCTGTGCAACCGATTATAATGAACATAACTTCTCTTCTAATCACTGAAGAGCCTATAGCAAGAGTAACAAATAAAACCTATTGTTTCAAACCACTGAGATTCTGAGGTTGTTTGTTAGGTAGGTGCTTTTAAAATATGTCCACAAAATTTTCTTTAACAAACCATCCCTTATCATATAAAGTCTATTTCCCCTCTCAGTGAGTCAGAGTCTAAATGAGTTACTCACAGAAGTAATTTACAAAAAAATGTAATATCATATAGTGACATGCTTTGGCAGTGTTCCCACCTGAATCTCATCTTGAATTTTCGTGTGTTGTGGGAGGGACCCAATGGAAGATAAATGAATCATAGGAGGAAATGTTTCCCCTGCTGTTCTCCTGATAGTGTCATAACATCTGATCCTTTTATAAAGAGGAGTTCCCCGAACAAGCTCTCTCTTTGCCTGCTGCCATCTATGTAAGATGTGACTTGATCCTCCTTGCCTTCCTCCATGATTGTGAGGGTTCCCCAGCTATGTGGAACTGTAAGTCCAATTAAACTTTTTTCTTGTGTAAATTACCTGATCTCAGGTATGTCTTTATTAACAGTGTGGAAAAAAAAAGAATACATATGGCTTTTAGGCTAAGTCATGAAAATAAAAGGCATTGCTCTCTCTTTCTCATCACTTACTCTTGGAAAATCAAGCTGGATTTCAGAAAGACACTCATGCCCATGTAGCAAAAAATATAAAAAAATAAAAGAAAAGAATAATCCTGTCAAAAGCCAGTGAAGAACTTAACCCTTCTGCCAAATGCCATGGGCAAAGTCAACTAAGAAGTGAACTCCTTGATACTATTAAATAAGCATCCCGTCTTAGTAAGATTGTTTTTGTTCTGGCAAAGATACAAATGACTTCTACTTGGTGAAAGAGATAACACCCCCCCAATATGTCATGTTGGCTATTAGCCAGTTTTGTATGTAACTCATCATCATATATTGTTGCTTTTATAAACTAGGTTTCAAAAATGTGCTTTAAACCAGTCATACCATGTTACTGGCTCTCTAAGTAGTAATTAAAAGAAAGTAATTTATACTGGTTTAATTTTATGTATTTTTAGAGTCATAATTTTATGATTTAGAAAATTATATGTCATGAGCTACTTGCATAAATTAAACAAAATTAATCCCTATCACTTATTTAAATATACGACTAGGAGCTATTTCCCCTGTCAAGATTGTGTTTTTCAAGTAGTACAGTTTTGAGTAAGTTACTTGGTGCCAGCCCCGTCCCTTGACAGTGTTATTCATTTCAACACAGCTGCAACTCTCTAAAAGAGACACGGGTATTGCCCAAGTTCCTGAGATAAACTGGGCTCTCTCTGACTGTAACTCACCCAAGTTCTTACAAGTAGTTAAGTAGCAGAACCACTAGCTTTGACACCAAAGCCCATGTCCTTTGCTTTTAGCCATGATGCCTCTGAAAAATAGACAGCTCTAGATCTGAATTTTTGCTTTCCCAAAAGAGTAATCAGCCAAGCCTAGTGGCTCATGCCTGTAATCTCAGCATTTTGGGAGGCTGAGGCAGGTAAATCACCTGAGCAGTTCAATACCAGCCTGGCCAACATGGTGAAACCCAGTCTGTACTAAGAATACAAAAATATGCCTGGTGTGGTGGTACCTGCCTGCAATCCCAGCTACTCAGGAGGCTGAGGCAGGAGAATCACTGGAACCTAGGAGGTGGAGATGGCAGTGAACTGAGATTGTGTCATGGCACTCCAGCCTGGGTGATGAAGCGAGACTCTGTCTCAAAAAATAGTAATAGGGCCGGGCGCGGTGGCTCAAGCCTGTAATCCCAGCACTTTGGGAGGCCGAGGCGGGTGGATCATGAGGTCAAGAGATCGAGACCATCCTGGTCAACTTGGTGAAACCCTGTCTCTACTAAAAATACAAAAAATTAGCTGGGCATGGTGGTGTGTGCCTGTAATCCCAGCTACTCGGGAGGCTGAGGCAGGAGAATTGCCTGAACCCAGGAGGCGGAGGGTGTGGTGAGCCGAGATCACGCCATTGCACTCCAGCCTGGGTAACAAGAGCGAAACTCCATCTCAAAAAAAATAAATAATAATAATAATAAGAGAATCAGCAGAGACCGACCTGGTCTGGATTTCGCCATTTGCATTTTCTCACTGCCCCAAAGCGGTGAGAATTAACACAAGACACATGTATCTCAAGCACGGCTGATATCACTAAGCAATCTGACACATTTTCTGTTTGTTAAACTGTTCTCAACATGAAGCCACTACCAATCAAAAGTGGATAAAAATGAATTATATCCTCATTCTAGAGTCTCAAAATTATTGCTGTTTCCTCTTGGAAACAGAATCTTTCAGGTCCTTATAATTCTCTAGTTTAGGCTCAATGCTGATTTCCAGATTCAAGCTAAAAATGAAGATTTGGATGTTAAAGATTGTTTTTCAGATTCAAGTAGCCCTAAAATAGTTCATAATATTTTGACTTTGACTTTTCCCCCAGATAATTAAATTCAAACTCAAAAACTCATGTCCATTTTATCTGCTATGTGATTCTGAGTCACAGTATAATTCTGACAGATAGTTCCCAAATTCAGGGCAAAACAACTTAGATTTTATGTTTACAGGAGCTCCAGACATTCTGCTCCTATGCAAAATTATTATTAGTTATGGCTCAATAAGTAGGGAGAGAGGCTGGGCACAGTGGTTCGTGCCTGTAGTCCCAGCACTTTGGGAGGCTGAGGTGGGCAGATCACTTGAGGTCAGGAGTTTGAGACCAGTCTGGCCAACATGGTGAAACCCCATCTCAACTAAAAATACAAAAATTAGCCCAGCGTGTTGGTGTACACTTATAATCCAAGCTACCTGGGAGGCTGAGGTAGGAGAATCGCTTGAACCCAGGAAGCGGATGTTGCAGTGAGCAGAGATCATGCCATTGCACTCCAACCTGGGTGACAAGAGTGAAACTCCATCTCAAAAAAACACAATAAATAAATAAATAAATAAATAAATGTGAAATTCTGTCTCAAGAAAAAGAAAAACGAAATTAGGGAGAGAAAAAAACAAGTCTGAACACAAGAAGGGAAGTGAATTAATCCTACTCTGAATACATTTGCTTTTGTTCATATGGTTGAACCCAGAGATCACACTGCTTGCTGCACAACAGCCAGTAAGTTGAGAGACGAGGTGTTGGTGATGCAGAATTGTTCTCGGCCCCTTTGCTGGACTCATAGCAGGACAAGCCCTGTCTACGCCACCTGCCACACTCAGCCCCTGGCAGGAGGGAGCACGTGTGTGTGAGTGCAGGGCCCGGCTGGCCCCTTCAAGAGCTGACACAGGAGCAAACTCTGTGGGGGACCTATGGCCATATCGGGCATGTCACCCCGAGAGGAATGTGCCAAGGCCCAGGCAGCGGTGCCCACGACCCTGAGGTCCCAGAGGGGGTGTTACAGTGTACTAATTAGCTCTTTTAGTTCCACCATCCACAGCCCAGTGGGCAGCAGTGAGTTAGCAGCTCAGTCAGCCTCTAGCCCCTGTCTGGCCCACAGCTCTGGGATCCACGTGGCTCTGGGTCTGCCTTGGCCCTGCTGCTTCTGTCATGTGGGGTGACTGCCCTCCAGCAGTGCCAGCGAGGGAAGAGGGCCAGTGTTACATCCTTCCCAGGTACCTGCCTTTGATGGCTCCCAGGCTCTTGTCCTGTGTCCAAGAATGAGGTCACGCTGACAGTTGAAGGGTGATGAGAACAGAGAATTTTATTAAGCAACAAAACAGCTCTTAGCAAAGAGGGGATTGGAAGGTGGGGTCGCCTCTCTCCTGAAGTCAGGTTGTCTCTCACAGTGTGGCTGAGTCTGGGGCTCTTATAGGCACAAAATGAGGGAGTGCCTGCTGATTCGTTTGTGAATGTGTAAAAAAGACTAAAACAAAGGTAGTACTTAAAAGTAGGCATAGTGTAAAAGCAATTAGGGAAGGGTAGGTATGCGCAAAATAGGTGAAAGGTGGGAATTAAAGGAAAGTGTGCCAAATGAGAAGACAGGTTCTCCATCCAGTGCCTGAATTTGATTTGTAATTTGGCTGTCAGGCTTTCAACTGTCTTTGGCTTGAAGTGGGGTTTCACCGGGGACTGCTGCTGTCTGCCTAGGATTTCTGTGCCTCCTGCTTCTAACATTGGGGCTAGAAAGCTAGTTTATTTTAGAGAGCCAGCAAACTGAGAAGCTGGCATACTAATGTCCTGAAGCACCACCTTAAAAGGCATGACTTCCAAGCTTCTTTCTATTTTTGGTAAGGGGAATCAAAGAGAGGCTTGAGATCAGAGGGTAACAGGTAGACACAGGCATCAGGGCATTGGAAGAAGCCTAAGGAGGTTGTGAAGCCCCTTTGTCCTTGGTCAGGTCACAATGCTCCTATAAACATTTAACATCGTTATAACCGAGCAACTTATAGAGAAAGTGCCACACTCTGAGATTGAATCAGGAGACTTTATTTATTTATTTATTTATTTTTAAATTGCATTTTAGGTTTTGGGGTACATGTGCAGAACATGAAAGATAGTTGCATAGGTACACACGTGGCAGTGTGATTTGCTGCCTTCCTCCCCTTCACCCACATCTAGCATTTCTCCCCATGCTGTCCCTCCCCAGCTCCCCCCCTGCTGTCCCTTCCCTATTCCCCCCAATAGACCCCAGTGTGTAGTGCTCCCCTCCCTGTGTCCATGTGTTCTCTTTGTTCATCACTGGCCTATGAGTGAGAACATGTGGTATTTCATTTTCTGTTCTTGTGTCAGTTTGCTGAGAATGATGTTCTCCAGATTCATCCATGTCCCTACAAAGGACATAAACTCATCATTTTTGATTGCTGCATAATATTCCATGGTGTATATGTGCCACATTTTCCCCATCCAGTCTATCATTGATGGGCATTTGGGTTGGTTCCAGGTCTTTGCTATTGTAAACAGTGCTGCAATGAACATTCGTGTGCATGTGTCCTTATGGTAGAATGATTTATAGTCCTATGGATATATACCCAGTAATGAGATTGCTGGGTCAAATGGAATTTCTATTTCTAGGTCCTTGAGGAATCACCACACTGTCTTCCACAATGGTTGAATTAATTTACACTCCCACCAGCAGTGTAAAAGTGCTTCTATTTCTCCACATCCTCTCCAGCATCTGTTGTCTCCAGATTTTTTAATGATCGCCATTCTAACTGGCATGAAATGGTATCTCAATGTAGTTTTGATTTGCATTTCTCTAATGACCAGTGATGATGAGCATTTTTTCATACGTTTGTTGGCCTCATGTATGTCTTCTTTTGTAAAGTGTTTGTTCATATCCTTTGCCCATTTTTGAATGGACTTGTTTTTTTCCTGTAAATCTGTTTGAGTTCTTTGTAAATTCTGGATATCAGCCCTTTGTCAGATGGGTAAACTGCAAAAATTTTTTCCCATTCTGTTGGTTGCCGATTCACACTAGAGACTGTTTCTTTTGCTGTGCAGAAGCTGTGGAGTTTGATTAGGTCCCATTTGTCTATTTGGCTTTTGTTGCCAATGCTTTTGGTGTTTTGGTCATAAAGTCCTTGCCTACGCCTATGTCCTGAATGGTTTTGCCTAGATTTTCTTCTAGGGTTTTTATGGTGCCAGGTCTTATGTTTAAGTCTTTAATCCATCTGGAGTTAATTTTAGTGTAAGGTGTCAGGAAGGGGTCCAGTTTCTGCTTTCTGCACATGGCTAGCCAGTTTTCCCAACACCATTTATTAAACAGGGAATCCTTTCCCCATTGCTTGTTTTTGTCAGGTTTACCCAAGATTGTATGGTAGTAGATATGTTGTGTTGCCTCCAATGCCTCTGTTCTGTTACATTGGTCTATACCTCTATTTTGGTACCAGTACCATGCTGTTTTGATTACTGTAGCCTTGAAGTCTGGTAGTGTGATGCCTCCTGCTGTGTTCTTTTTGCTTAGAATTGACTTGGCTATGCGGGCTCTCTTTTGGTTCCATATGAAGTTTAAGGTGGTTTTTTCCAGTTCTTTGAAGAAAGTCAATGGTAGCTTGATGGGGATAGAGTTGAGTCTGTAAATAACTTTGGGCAGTATGGCCATTTTCACAATATTGATTCTTCCTAACCATGAACATGGAATGTTTCTCCATCTGTTTGTGTCCTCTCTTATTTCATTGAGCAGTGGTTTGTAGTTCTCCTTGAAGAGGTCCCTTATGTTCCTTGTTAGTTGTATTCCTAGGTATTTTATTCTCTTTGTAGCAGTTGTGAATGGCAGTTTGTTCTTGATTTGGCTTTTTTTAAGTCTGTTATTGGTGTATAGGAATGCTTGTGAATTTTGCACATTGATTTTGTATCTTGAGACTTTGCTGAAGTTGCTTATCAGTTTCAGGAGTTTTTGGGCTGAGACGATGGGGTCTTCTAGGTATACTCTCATGTCGTCTGCAAATAGAGACAATTTGGCTTCCTCCTTTCCTATTTGAATACGCTTTATTTCTTTTTCTTGCCTGATTGCTCTGGCTAGAACTTCCAGTACTATATTGAATAGGAGTGGTGAAAGAGGGCATCCTTGTTTAGTGCCAGATTTCAAAGGGAATGCTTCCAGTTTTTGCCCATTCAGTATGATATTGGCTGTTGGTTTGTCGTAAATAGGTTTTATTACTTTGAGATATGTTCCATCGATACCGAGTTTATTGAGGGTTTTGAGCACAAAGGGCTGTTGAATTTTGTCAAAGGCCTTCTCTGCATCAATTGAGATAATCATGTGGTTTTTGTTTTTGTTTCTGTTGATGTGGTGAATTACATTTATAGATTTGTGTAAGTTGAACCAGCCTTGCATCCCCGGGATGAATCCTACTTGATCATGGTGGATAAGCTTTTTGAAGTGCTGTTGCAATTGGCTTGCCAGTATTTTATTGAAGATTTTTGCATCTATGTTCATCATGAATATTAGCCTGAAGTTTTCTTTTCTTGTTGAGTCTCTACCAGGTCTTGTTATCAGGATGATGTTGGTCTCATAAAATGATTTGGGAAGGATTCCCTCTTTTTGTATTATTTGGAATAGTTTCAGAAGGAATGGTACCAGCTCCTCTTTGTATGTCTGGTAGAATTCGGCTGTGAACCCCTCTGGACCTGGGCTCTTTTTGAGTGATAGGCTCTTAATTGCTGCCTCAACTTCAGACCTTGTTATTGGTCTATTCATAGTTTCAGCTTCCTCCTGGTTTAGGCTTGGGAGGACACAGGAGTCCAGGAATTTATCCATTTCTTCCAGGTTTACTAGTTTATGTGCATAGAGTTGTTTGTAATATTCTCTGATGATGGTTTGAATTTCTGTGGAATCTGTGGTGATTTCCCCTTTATCATTTTTTATTGCATCTATTTGGTTATTCTCTCTTTTCTTTTTTATCAGTCTGGCTAGTGGTCTGTCTATTTTGTTGATCTTTTCAAAAAACCAGCTCTTGGATTTATTGATATTTTTGAAGGGTTTTTCGTGTCTCAATCTCCTTCAGTTCTGCTCTGATCTTAGTTATTTCTTTTCTTCTGCTGGGTTTTGAGTTTTTTTGATCTTGCTCCTCTAGCTCTTTCAATTTTGACGATAGGGTGTCAATTTTGGATCTCTCCATTCTCCTCATATGGGCACTTATTGCTATATACTTTCCTCTAGAGACTGCCTTAAATGAGTCCCAGAGATTCTGGTATGTTGTGTCTTCGTTCTTGTTGGTTTCAAAGAACTTCTTTATTTCTGCCTTCATTTCATTGTTTATCCAGTCAACATTCAAGAGCCAGTTGTTCAGTTTCCAAGAAGCTGTGCAGTTGTGAGTTAGTTTCTGAATTCTGAGTTCTAACTTGATTGCACTATGGTCTGAGAGACTGTTTGTTGTGATTTCAGTTGTTTTGCATTTGCTGAGGAGTGCTTTACTTCCAATCATGTGGTCAATTTTAGAGTAGGTGTGATGTGGTGCTGAGAAGAATGTATATTCTGTGGATTCTGGGTGGAGAGCTCTGTAAATGTCTTTCAGGTTTGCTTGTTCCAGGTCTGAGTTCAAGCCCTGGATATTCTTGTTAATTTTCTGTCTGGTTGATCTGTCTAATATTGACAGTGGAGTGTTAAAGTCTCTCACTATTATTGTGTGGAAGTCTAAGTCTCTTTATAAGTCATTAAGAACTTGCCTTATATATCTGGGTGCTCCTGTATTAGGTCCATATATATTTAGGATCGTTAGCTCTTCTTGTTGTATTGATTCTTTTACCATGATGTAATGTCCTTTTTTGTCTCTTTTGATCTTTGTTGCTTTAAAGTCTATTCTATCGGAGACGAGAATTGCAACTCCTGCTTTTTTTTCTCTCCATTTGCTTGGTAAATCTTCCTCTATCACTTTATTTTGAGCCTTTGTGCATTTTTATATGTGAGATGGGTTTTGGCTTTTTATCCAATTTGCCGGTCTGTGTCTATTGATTGGTGCATTTAGCTCATTTACATTTAGGGTTAATATTGTTATGTGTGAATTTGATACTGCCATTTTGATGCTAGCTGGATGTTTTGCCTGTTAGTTGATGCAGATACTTCATTTTGTTGATGTTCTTTAGCATTTGGTATGTTTTTGGAGCAGCTGGTACTGGTTGTTCCTTTCTATGTGTAGTGCCTCTTTCAGGAGCTCTTGTAAAGCAGGCCTGGTGGTGACAAAATCTCTGAGTACTTTCTTGTTCGCAAAGGATTTTATTTTTCCTTCACTAATGAAGGTCAGTTTGGTTGGATATGAAATTCTGGCTTGAAAGTTCTTTTCTTTAAGGATGTTGAATGTTGGCCCCCACACTCTTCTGCCTTGTAGGGTTTCTGCCCAGAGATCTGCTGTGAGTCTGATGGGCTTCCCTTTGTAGGTGACCCGACCTTTCATTGCCGAGAGATGGCAAATGCTCAAAATTCTCTCTGCCCCAAAGAAGGGGATTGATTCCTTTTTATACCTTGCTTAGAAAAGGAGAGTGGCAAAGCAGAATTTTACAGAAGCAGAACAAGCAAGTTAGATAAGGAAGCTGGTAACCAGGGGGAAGGAGGTTCCCAGGATTGTTGGTTACCAAGGGGAGTGGGGGGGGGCTTTCCATACAATCAATCACCAAGGGGAGTAGGTTATTCATAGCAGCAGGTAGACTCGCCAAGCAGGATATAGGTACAAGGGTTACAAGGTACTGGGTACAGCACCCAGCTGTGCACTGGAAGGAGAAATGGCGGGGAGGGAGAGGCTAAGATGGAGTTTGTCAGGCTCACATCTATGATGGAGTCTGTTAGGCTATTACAGCATAACCATCGTTATTTATGTGTTTGGCCCTCTTTATGTCCTCAGGGATTAGTTTTTGGAACTGGCTATTATCATCTTTGCCTTAAACTATAAACTAATTTCCTCCCATCATCAGCTTGTTCTACCTGTAGCATTGAGCAAAGACAGTTAGCATGTGAGGTTAGAATCAAGATCGACTCAGCTGTGTTAGATTTCTATCACTGTTACAGTGAGGTGAAATACAAAAAGCTAGGTCCCCAAAATAATGAGATTCAAGTTTCCAACATCGGCACACAGACACAGGTGGGTTGTAAAGCTAATGGTGGCATGACCCTCCCCAAGAATTTGGGTCCCCTGTTAGCTACACATTTACCGAGTACCCACTGAGCCAGGTGCTAAAGCTGATCTTTTTGCATCAGGGAGGGACTTGGAAATTTCAGAACCAGATCCTTGAGTCAAGAGTCAAGAATGCTCCCAATCACCAAATGTGATCATATTTTGAATCTTCAGTTGTGTCTTCTGAGTTCCTCTACCACAAGGTTATCCTGGTATGATTCTTAAAACCATAATAACAGGACACTTTATAATCACCACCTAATTGCAGCCATTTCTTTGCCAGGAAGTCATATATTGTCTTCCCGAGGCATGCTGATAAGCCCATTCACGCAGGATTAAATACTTCCAACCCAAAATGGCTATTATGCTTGACAGACTGATCAGCAAGTGTACGGGGATGAAAACTACAATGTGAGTAAATTGGATGCTTTAGATTCACTAGAAGGATGCTTTTAATTACACTAGCAAGTCTAGAGTCTACATATATTTTTCCTCAGTAAAATAGATTGCACACATATCCAGTGCAATTTCCGACTAATAATGCTTAATAGGGGAATATCAAGTCCTCAACTTGTAATATTCTTATTTATATTAAATCATCATTTAAATGTTTTTTAAAATTATTCCCCCAGCTTTATGGCCAAGGAAGCTATTCGACATCACAGGGGAACTGCTGTCCCCACACTAGTTGAAAATATACTTGCCTTGGCTGGGTGCCATGGCTTGCGCCTATAATCCCAGCACTTTGGGAGACCGAGGCAGGTTGATTGCTTGAGCCCAGGAATTTAAGATGAGCCTGGGCAACATGAAAGACCCCATCTCTACAAAAGAAAAATATGAAAGAATAAGAAAAGAAAATGCACTAGCCCTTAAAAACTCAAAATCATGGGGGTAGAGGAACCAGGAAAACACTTTCTGCTAAGGCCAGGATTCTGCTATTTACTGACAAAGATTACCTTCTTGACCAAACTTTAGTTTGATTCCTTTGATCTCTGTCCTTGACTGGGCTTTGACCTTGAAGACCTTCATGACCTTAGCCTGCTAAGTCGGCTTGTTGAGAACCACCCATTGCCTTTATTTATCATACAATGTTTATTTTTCTACCCTTGACATGCAGATCTTTGGCCTGTCCTTAGCAAGAATCTTTCCAGGTCAGTTTATCAAATGCCCCTTTCCACATGATGCCTATTTTTCCACCCACTGATGTCCTTATTCAGCTACTTTGCTAAACATCCCCCCTTGTCCTTGTATTTGGAGTTGAGTTTAGTGAGTTCAATCTCTCTCCCTTATTGCAATATCCTTGAATAAACTATGCCTTACCATTATCAACCAGTGTCCAGTGAACAACTTTTCTCTTTCTACCGTGAAAGCAAGTCTCAAAGTTACAAGCATGTCTTATGAACCACATTTTTAAAGTGAAAATACATCCTTGAAATGTCCAGCACAATTGGCGAGTTTGCTTTCCAAGGCATTCTCTTCTATTTAAATAAAGTGTTTTCAAATACGGTAATAACAGAGCCCTTTTTGGTTTAGATGCACTGCGTTCAGCAGACAGTTTCTGAGCCTTTACTGTGTGCCCAGCATGGTTTCAGGGGCCTCAGCCATGGCTCTCTTTCTAAAGGGTTCTCATTTATAGACCATGTGTGCTGCACCTGCATTGACCCAGGGGATGTTGGCTGTTTTGCTGAGCTGGAATCTTTTTTTTTTTTCCTATTTCTTTCATAGCTGCATTCATAGTTCTTCTGAATTCCACCACATGATCAGGAAAGGTACGTAATCCAGGCCTGCACAATCAGAACATTCCATTTTGACTGGCCATGGTGTGTTAGTCGGCTTTTTCATTGCTGTTGAGAAATGCTTGAGACTAGATTATTTACAAAGAATAGAGGTTTAGTTTGGCTCATGGTTCTGCAGGCTCTATGAGAATCCTGGGGCCAGCATCTGCTTCTGCTTGGAATCATGATGTAAGGCGAAGAGGGTGCTGGCGTATCAGATGGCAGCAGCAGTAGCAAGAGACAGAGAAGGCAGGAGCCATACTTTGTAAAATAACCTGCTCTCATGTAAACTCATTACCATGGGGAGGACACATACCTATTCATGAGAGATCTGCTCCCATGACCCAAACACCTTCCATGAGGCAGGAGTCACATTTCAACATGAGTTTCAGAGGGGACAATTATTCAAACATATCAGAGGGTGTGCAACTTTATTTGGGCAGAAAGCCAGGTCCAGGACTTTCACTGAAACTGCTTGGAAGAGTAAAGAAAGGGCATCTTCTGCCTTCTGCAAGGATAAGAGTATGTGTCCATCAGGGGTTACCTCCTGAAGAGAGTCTTCCTAAGATAAAAGTCAGCACAGGTTAAATCAGAGAAGAGAGACAGAAAAAGCAGTTCTTGAGAAAAATGCTTCAGCTACTGGATTCAGCTACACTTGGAACTAGTATATTCCTGGACTTAGCAAATCAAATAAATAAATTTCTTTCTCACTCAAGTCAGTTTGAGTGATGATCAGAAGAGGACTGATGGCCACAGGGACTGACACAGGATATACATGATTTTGATAGTGACTTCCTGTGTAACCCCGGATAAGCCCAACACACTCATGAAACATTTCGTCCTTGAATAAACAGGCTCCCAGCATAACCCCATTGCAGAGCTGCTCCCTGAGACCTGGAGGGGGACACAGAAGGGTGCTATGTCCACTGCACCTGTAGAAGAGGCAAGGCAGTAAAACAAAGAGGCAGTGACTATCCGGGGAAACAGCTGAGAGTTTGAATTTCTGCTCTTCTGCTCATGGGCTGTGGAAACCTAAGACAATTATTTGACTTCTCTGAGCCTCAATTTTCTCACCAGTCAATTGAGAAAAATGGTACCATCTGGTAAACTCTCAAAGAATATTGGATGATGTAATCCCAGCACTTTGGGAGGCCGAGGCAGGTGGATCACGAGGTCAAGAGATCGAGACCATCCTGGTCAACATGGTGAAACCCCGTCTCTACTAAAAATACAAAAAAATTAGCTGGGCATGGTGGTGCGTGCCTGTAATCCCATCTACTCAGGAGGCTGAGGCAGGAGAATTGCCTGAACCCGGGAGGCGGAGGTTGCGGTGAGCCGAGATCATGCCATTGCACTCCAGCCTGGTTAACAAGAGCGAAACTCCGTCTCAAAAAAAAAAAAAGAATATTGGATGAAATAACCAAAACATGAATGAATGAATGAATGAATGAATGAATGAGTAGTGGAATACATATTAAAGGACCAGCAGGTATGTATGCCTGCTACATAGTGACATATCAATACACTGAGAGAGCAGGGTTTGCAGCAGAGAAAGAATTTAATAATTGCAGGGCACCAAGTGAAGAGATGGAAGGAGACTCTTCTGGATCTCCTCAAGGGGTTCTGGGCTGGAGCTGTTCATGGATGGTGAGGGGCTGGAAGATTGGGGTCACTGATCAGTTGGGATAAGAGGGGTGAAACCATCGGGACATGGAAAATGCATTGTTTGGTGAGTCAGGTCCTTGCAGAGTCCTTCGGACCAGCTGAGTTAGTAGTTTCCCTGGTACACAAGACTGAAGGGTTATCTGATATGGGTTTGGCTGTGTTCCCACCCAAATCTCATCTAGAATTCCCATGTGTTGTCGGAGGGACCCATTAGGAGGTAATTGAATCATGTTGGGGGGGGGTCTTTCCCACACTGTTCTCATGATAGCAAATAAGTCTCATGAGATCTGATAGTTTTAAAAAGGAGTGTTGCCCTGCACAAGCTCTCCGTTTGCCTGCTGCCATCCATGAAAGACATGACTGGCTCCTCCTAGCCTTCCACCATGATAGTGAGGCCTCCCCAGCCACATGGAACCGTGAGTCCATTAATCCCTTTTTCCTGTATAAATTACTCAGTCTCCGGTATGTCTCTATCAGCAGCATGAAAGTGGTCTAAAACCATATCTCAAGTGGACAAGGTGTTCTAATGTTCAAGTTGTTAATTACAGAGCAGTTAAGTGGAGCTCTAATCGTGGAACAGAGTCGATGTGATTCTGAGGCGATCAGCACCAAACGGCTAAGAGGAAGCAGGTCAGAGAGCAGGCTTCCCTCATGGCGAATGCTAAACGTGCAAGCTGGATTCAATTCTCTTTCTCCCCTTCTCTTCTTCCCTGATTGATTTTCTAAAGTTTAAAGGGAGAGTTTCACAGGTGAACAGTTAGCGTTCAAATTACTGACCTGCTACTCATGGACTGTGTGACGCTGGGGCAATCATTTAACCCTCTGTGCCCCAGTGATCTCACCAGTAAAATCAACAACATGTAGTAACAATCTGGTAAACTCTCAAAGGAGATTAGATGAAAGAACGGCAATGTGAATGAAAGAAGAAATGAAGGGCCTGGCGCGGTGGCTCAAGCCTGTAATCCCAGCACTTTGGGAGGCTGAGGCGGGTGGATCACTAGGTCAGGAGATCGAGACAATCCCGGTCAACATGGTGAAACCCCGTCTCTACTAAAAATACAAAAAATTAGCTGGGCATGGTGGCACGTGCCTGTAATCCCAGCTACTCAGGAGACTGAGGCAGGAGAATTGCCTGAACCCAGGAGGCGGAGGTTGTGGTGAGCCAAGATCGCACCATTGTACTTCATCCTGGGTAACAAGAGCAAAACTCCATCTCAAAAAAAAAAAAAGAATAAATGAAAAAATAAATGTCATATTCTGGCTAGTTCCTATAGAAAATAAGAAATAAAATTAAGAGATTAAGTAACTTAGACACTAAGTATTGATTAGGTAAATTGACAGCAATAAATACATGGGGCTCAGTAGCAGCTACTTAGGAAGTGAAGATTTTGTTTAGAAACCCAACGCCACCTTTTAATCAAATGGTGACATTGACAAAGTTGCTTTAACTCCCTAATGATCGGTTTCCAAATCTAACCTGTGGGGAAACTTAATGGTTAAAGTAGAAGTTAAACGTTTCCAGATTCAGTACTTTGGAGACAAATGATATAGAAAATTGAACACATGAGCTGGACAGATGTGGCCGGTGTGTGTTCTCTTCTGTCACTTTCTGTTTTACTCGTATGTGTCTCATTTGTGTACTCGAAGTAAGTCGCTGGTACCACATCCCTCACGTACATCTCAGAGGTCTAGAAAAGGACTTTTCAAATATTAGATGCTGGCACAATTCTGACAGTTCTACATGCAAGTAACAGAAATTGATAAAATAATGGCTCATACAGTCAAGGCACCTAAGTATCTCTTAGTGCAGAAAACTGTGAGTGAATTATTCTAGACCAATGCATTGGTTTAGCAATGAAACCAAGAACCTGGGCTCTTTCTACAACTCATGTCTGTCGCCCTCCAATGTTGATTTTTTCATTCTCCTGCTTAGCAACTTGTGTTCACAAGACGGCTACACAGCTTTAGCCATCACAGCCTTTTCATGGGAAGTGGAGGGAAAGTTTCTATCATATCTTTTTGTTAAGGAGGCAAGAGTTTTCCCAGAAATCTCAAATGACTGCCTAAGACCTCATCTGCCAGCACTGGGTCACACGGTCACCTCTTGTTAAAAGGAGGTTTGGAAAAGTGAGTGCCTGGGGGAGGGGACGAAAGAGAAGATGATGGAAATGGCTGCTGTGTTAGGTGAAACATGGTTGGCCACAGACTGAAGAATAAAGAGGTGGAGAAGGTCATTGATCACCTCAACTGCAGCACTGCAGACAAGATAAAGAGAGCCTGATGCAGAGGAAGATTGAGGACTAAGGGTCTGCATCCACAGGTGAGCTCATATCTGAAATTATGCTTACATGAATGTGAAAATACCTCACCCACAGAGTTCCCCACCCCTTGCATTTAAGAATCAAACTTCACGCTTTCTGTCTTCCTAGCTTCATGTTGATATGGTAAAAAGAAAAAAAAATATCAGGATAACTCAGTCACCTTCAAGTTTCATCCTACTCGTCTCCAAAGATAGTGATCTCCCTTGAGTAGTCTTCTCTTTTGTCTACTGTGCAACAGGATGTGTAATCATCACCTTCCCCTCCAGCCACCGTGCAAGGGTGCTTTCTCTTAGGAAACATGGTGCCGACATGCTAGTGATAATATTCCTGGAGCTGGGAAACTTGCAGAGTGGCCGGGCTTCTACTACCCACCGCATTTTTACCTGATGACCAAGGACAAGGCTCTGTCTATCATGATAGGCTGTCATCATAGTGGGTAGCCTGCATGCATTCATCCAACAGATATTTACACACTGGGTCCTAGGTGCAGACCCCAAAAAAATCAGGGTGAAAAGACACTGACAATGCCAACAGAGTGGGTCGATATGGAACTTTTTTCTAAGTGCTTTATGCGCCGTTTCTTCTTGTTCTGTATGAAAAACACGTGCGGCATTTTCTGTTATGACTCCACTGTAGAAGTCAAGAAACTGAGGCCCAATGGTTGAGGAACACAGCTTGTCAGCAGTTGATAGCTACTGAGTGGCCAAGCTGGAATTTTCACCCATGAATTTGGCCACCATACACACTGCCTCTATGGTGAAAAATAAAATAGACATAATCTCTGTTTCTATGGGTTGGAGAGAAAAAAGAACACGAAACCAATTCACACATAAATACGATTCTAAATTGTCATAAGGGTGCAGAAAAATATAAACAAGCTACCAAAATAGCAAACACAAAGAAAAGTCATAATTTATGCTGAGAATTAAAGCAGGCCTCTCTTCTCCCTCTCTCACCCCCAAAAATGTGACATTTAAGCTAAAACCTCATGAACACAGCACATCGTCTTGTTGAATAATCTGGGGAGGGGCAGTGAGACTGGTGAGGAGCCATCTCCTGGGCAAAGGGAAGGGCCTTAGCCTGAGATAGAAATGGGTTTGGCAAAGGAGGAGAGAAACAGACAATGCTGTAACTGTGCTATTGCTGCAGAAATGCTGAGTCACAGGCAGCCCTAGTCTCACCTGTAGGCTGTTCCAGGCGTTTCTTCATTTTCCATACAAATTGTTACGGCATGCAGCATGTTCTTTACGTGGAGAATGGTAACAGCATAAGAGGACTAGACAGAAGCTTTTCAGTAACCCTTAAGAGTTTTTCTTGGAATGAGTCACTTCCGTCACATTTCATTGGCCAAAATGCAAGGCATAGCCAAGCTTCCGTGGGAGGAATTGCAAACTCACTTCACAAAGTGTATAGATGCTAATGTAGAGAAGAACAAAATATTAGGAGCAATCATCACATCTACCAGTGGCTCTAGGTGTTCTGAAACGATGGTTATTTTCATGGCTTTGGGATATGTTCTTTAGGCCAGGTGGAAGAAGGAATGAGCTAATCAGTGAAAGAATTAATCTGGAGAAGAAGTTTGGGAAAGGCTTCATGCTATGTCTAGGGGTTGGGTTTTATGCTCTCAGCCCTGGGAAAATGCTTACGAAGCCTTCCTAAAGGGCATCTTCAAAGATAATTTTTCTTTTTTTTTTACTGTTCTCTTGAAAGCCAAATCTTGAACCATGATCATCCCAGCCCAATGAAGCATTCCAGGAAACTGGGCTGATTGTCCATCTCTATAATCACTAAGTGGAAATACACTTCTAACCATGTTAGAACAGTATTTTTAAAAGCATCATTCACTTAAATTCAAAATCTTTCTAGATCTCTAGAGTTCAAGGAATCTTTCTTGCTGTCAAACAAATTTTTCTCAAACTTTTTATCTTAAGACAGACATAAATGTAACATTCTTATGGATACCATATCTTATCAAATAAATATCCTTGCTTTAACACCATTTATAAATATCTAAAATGTTTAGGCCTAATTGTAATGAGAATATAAAGGAAGACACATGATAATTCTTACATTCCACCACATCCCTTTATCAAAATTTTCAAAATGTCTCATGAAATCATAAGCTAAGTCACATTTGATATGATCTTGTAAAAATTTAATATTTTAAAAAATATCTGTTATCACCCTCTATGCTAGGCAATTTAGGAGACAAAAATTTTCTGACTGCTTGGGGCTTATAGTCTGCTTAGGGCAGTAAGATTGGCATTGAGAAAACTAACATGCAACATAACTTAATGAAGACATGTTATGACAGAGATGATTCCTCTTTGAAGTCAGTCAATCAGCTCCAGAAAGAGATTTCTGTAGCATTCCCCTTTTCTTGTCCCATCTGAAATTTCTGCAACTTGTGAATGGCAGCCGATTTAGGCAAAAGGGAGCAATGATCACCAGTGGGTGTCTTGGAATTCCAGCCCCCAGTTTGGATAGTTGACTTCTACATAAGTTTCAAAGGAGAGCCTAGCAGAGAAGAGCGGAAGGAGGCAAAATGTCCCCACAGGACAGAGAACAGCAGGGCTGTAAGGTGCCAGGGTTTGCATGTTTCAGCATGAAGTTTCTATGTCAGAGAGGGCATGGATGCCCAACACTTGCAGGCAGGCCCATTTGCCCCTCTAGGTCATGTTTTATCCAGACCTATGCAGCAGCTCCTCTCCAACCCCTGCCCTTTACTCCCTCGAGTCCAGAAGGTGAAAAATGTCCACAACTTTTAATCAAAGATCAAATACTGGAAAAGAGTGGGCTACAATTTTTTTTTCATTTTTTGCCAGCCTTCTCTGCATCTTTAAGCCATGAATATCAGTTACCAACAGAAAACAAACCTAGATTTCACACAACATGAAAATTTGTCCAATATTCTGGAATTACAGGGAGATCCAACTACACCAAGTCCACATTCCAACATGGCAAGGATTCCCTTGTCCTGAGGCCCAAATCCTCCCTCCAGATGGGGTGGGGGCCTTCAGTCCCTTCCAGCTCCCATCATTCATGCATGTCCCAGTCTATTGCCTGCAGGGACAGCTGCAACAACTACTTAGCCCCATGAGATAACCTGCATTGGCTAAATAATGCATGGAACTAACTACATGCATGCCAGGCACTGTGCTGGGAATTATGAATGCAAAGAAGCAGATGCCTGACTCACTCCATCTTTGTGGAACTCACAGAAAAGCTGGAGACGCAAGCTCATTATTGAACCAGAATGTCACAGGTGCTTATAAGGGACATGTTCATCAAGAACCTTGGGAGGACGTTAAGAGCAAGCTGCTCCAACTTCTGTTCCATCTGCTGCAGGCACTGCTCCACTGTCATGCTCCCTTTGCTTATGTGTGTCATGAAACAGACAGGTTCATTTTCCCCATCAGGCTGTGAGTATCTCAGGAAATGGCCGTATCTAATTCACAAGAGCAAAACATATGAGTTGAAAAGCAGTGGAATGATAAATTGATTTTGACCAGATAGTATTTCAAGACAGATGGATAGATAGGGAGAGATACAGATATAGTATAGATATAAAAGTCCACATACAGGTATCTCCAGATTCACTTCTTAAAGCCTGCTTTCCAATTCATGAGTCAATACATTCCTTCCTTGGGATAATCTGAAGCTTTGTTGTTTGCAACATGAAATGTCATGTGCTACATTCGATACACAGAATAATGTGTTCCTAGAGAGGTATGTGTTCAAATCCACAGGATCTGTAAATATGTTGCTTTCTTCATCAAAAGTAACTTTATAAGCATAATGACATTAAGGATCTTGAGGTGCGGAGAAGATTCTGGGTAATCTGGCAGGCTCCATATGATCATAAAGATTCTTACAAGTGAAAGAGTGAGACATGGGGATGAAAGTCAGAGGGAAATTGGGAGGCCACGCTGCTGCCTTTGATGATAGAGAAAGGAGTGACATAACGGAGCACATGGGCAGCTTAGGTAAGCTGGAGAAAGAAAGCGTTCTTCCCTAAAACTTCCAGTAGGAATGTGGCCAACACCTAGACTTCAGCTCATCAAAACCTAATGTGGACCTCTGACCTCCACAATTGGAAGGTAATGAATTTCTAGCGTTTTAAGTCACTAAAGTTTTGAATATTTGTTATAGCAGCAATTGGAAATTAATATAACCAATGACAGCAGAGCATTCTCAAGGAGGCAGACTCCCTATGCTTCTCTGTACTCTGCCCATTTGACGTGCCTTATAATTTGAATGAGTGTTTAACAATATTTCAAGGAATAAGTGAAAGGTGCAGTAGGAACCGGTAAATCACCTTCAAAATCGAGGTTAATCTATTTTCCTGAAGTTTGTTACTTTTTCCTGAAACACCTAATCCTTCTAGAAACTGGACATCTCACAGTGACTCCCTGAGATATGGCTACAATACTAACACCAAGACACCTCACAGTGACTCCCTGAGATGGCTACAGTACTAACACCAAGACACCTCACAGTGACTCCCTGACATGGCTACAGTACTAACACCAAGACACCTCACAGTGACTCTCTGAGATGGCTACAGTACTAACACCAAGACACCTCACAGTGACTCCCTGACATGGCTACAGTACTAACACCAAGACACCTCACAGTGACTCCCTGACATGGCTACAGTACTAACACCAAGACACCTCACAGTGACTCCCTGAGATGGCTACAGTACTGACACCAAGACACCTCACAGTGACTCCCTGAGATGGCTACAGTACTGACACCAAGACGCCTCACAGTGACTCCCTGAGATGGCTACAGTACTGACACCAAGACGCCTCACAGTGACTCCCTGAGATGGCTACAGTACTGACACCAAGACGCCTCACAGTGACTCCCTGAGATGGCTACAGTACTGACACCAAGACGCCTCACAGTGACTCCCTGAGATGGCTACAGTACTGACACCAAGACGCCTCACAGTGACTCCCTGACATGGCTGCAGTACTGACACCAAGACGCCTCACAGTGACTCCCTGAGATGGCTACAGTACTGACACCAAGACGCCTCACAGTGACTCCCTGAGATGGCTACAGTACTGACACCAAGACGCCTCACAGTGACTCCCTGAGATGGCTACAGTACTGACACCAAGACGCCTCACAGTGACTCCCTGACATGGCTACAGTACTAACACCAAGACACCTCACAGTGACTCCCTGACATGGCTACAGTACTAACACCAAGACACCTCACAGTGACTCCCTGAGATGGCTACAGTACTGACACCAAGACACCTCACAGTGACTCCCTGAGATGGCTACAGTACTGACACCAAGACACCTCACAGTGACTCCCTGAGATGGCTACAGTACTGACACCAAGACGCCTCACAGTGACTCCCTGAGATGGCTACAGTACTGACACCAAGACGCCTCACAGTGACTCCCTGAGATGGCTACAGTACTGACACCAAGACGCCTCACAGTGACTCCCTGAGATGGCTACAGTACTGACACCAAGACGCCTCACAGTGACTCCCTGAGATGGCTACAGTACTGACACCAAGACGCCTCACAGTGACTCCCTGAAGTGGCTACAGTACTGACACCAAGACGCCTCACAGTGACTCCCTGAAGTGGCTACAGTACTGACACCAAGACACCTCACAGTGACTCCCTGAAGTGGCTACAGTACTGACACCAAGACGCCTCACAGTGACTCCCTGAGATGGCTACAGTACTAACACCAAGACGCCTCACAGTGACTCCCTGAGATGGGTACAGTACTAACACCAAGACACCTCACAGTGACTCCCTGAAGTGGCTACAGGACTAACACCAAGACGCCTCACAGTGACTCCCTGAAGTGGCTACAGGACTAACACCAAGACGCCTCACAGTGACTCCCTGAAGTGGCTACAGGACTAACACCAAGACACCTCACAGTGACTCCCTGAGATGGCTACAGGACTAACAGCAAGACGCCTCACAGTGACTCTCTGAGATGGCTACAGTACTAACACCAAGACACCTCACAGTGACTCCCTGAAGTGGCTACAGGACTAACACCAAGACACCTCACAGTGACTCCCTGAAGTGGCTACAGGACTAACACCAAGACGCCTCACAGTGACTCCCTGAGATGGGTACAGTACTAACACCAAGACGCCTCACAGTGACTCCCTGAGATGGGTACAGGACTAACACCAAGACGCCTCACAGTGACTCCCTGAGATGGCTACAGTACTAACACCAAGACACCTCACAGTGACTCCCTGAAGTGGCTACAGGACTAACACCAAGACACCTCACAGTGACTCCCTGACATGGCTACAGGACTAACACCAAGACACCTCACAGTGACTCCCTGAGATGGGTACAGGACTAACACCAAGACACCTCACAGGGACTCCCTGAAGTGGCTACAGTACTAACACCAAATCTCACTCTCTTCTACCCAGTTCTATGCATTTGCTAAATTAAACCATCGTAGTCTCAGGATCCATTTTCCAACTATTTTTGCTTTAAAAACTTGAGGTAAAGGTTGGCCATTCACTGCTGCTGCTCAATCAAGGGAAAAATTTGTAGCAGAGACGGTAATATAATTCAGGAGGATATGGGGTGTTGGGTTCTGTCACAACTTAAATAAATCTCAATAAATTAAGATACCTTAACATCCTTTCAACAATATGGCACATTGAAAGTTCACAGAAATTCCTTGAAGCAACTGTATTGAAGTATTTAATGAATAAAAGGCCTTTCTACTAAAAGACCAATACCTATTCATGAACTGTCACCGAAGGAATACTCATGTCCTTCCACAAGAAACATAATTTAAAATGTTCCGAAGCCCCCATGTATGTGATATTGTAGGAGCTGATCCATCCATTCTTCCAATGGCTATGCAGGAAGGTCGTGCCAAGGGTGATGACCAAATCCAGGCTTTCCTTTTTTCTGCCTCCTGCCCACAGAATTAAGTTCAAGCACACAAGCTGGGTGAACCAGTAGCGGCCCTAGCAGGAAATAAGATTCCACTCAAATGGGGTTATGGGATAGAATTCCATAAAGCATTGGGGGTTTGAAACGAATATTTACAGGTTTAAGAAGAATGTAAAAGGTGTTAGGAACCCAGAAACTGGTATCTTCAGAAAGCTGTTATCATCCATGGATCTGAAGGACCAGGAGGAGGATATGGTGTTGCCGGCGCCCTTGAAAGCTACTTCCATGGCAGAGGGGCTGTGTGATAGGGGCTGTAGTCCTGAATGGATGCGGCCATTGCCAGAACCATGGTGCCAAAGCAGAAAATAAGTGGGAAAACATCCTCCAATCCTTTTCTTTCTACCTTCCAAACTCCCACTGGTGCCTCCTGCTGGCCAACACTGACCACAGACTTTTATCACAGCTGATAACGGAGCCTGGGTGAGATCTGTAGGAGTCAGTCCCTGGGCACGAGGTATGGTGAAGAGTTGTAGGAGATGGGGTGGGGAAACAAACAGAGAATCACCAGCATACCTCGTACTCATGGGTCTCTTTGAACACCAGGCATGCTGGTTATTCTCTTTACACATTACTCTCTCTGTAACCCCTACCAGATTTCACAGGGGAATGAGAAAACATCCTGTCCATGGGAGTAAAAACGTAAAAACAATATAGCAATATAGACAATCAGCTTCTGTCCTGGCAGAAGGACCTTAAGGACCTATTGCAAAAATGCAAAATTTGTGTGCAATGATGTTCACTGAAGCATGGTTTGCATTCAGAAATGCTACCTGCAAACCCTAATGTGCATCAACAAGAAACTGGTTGATAGGTTATAAATGCTATGTCATGTAGCCCAGGGTTTAGACCTTCTAAGAAGGGCAATCTGAAGTGGCAAGGGTTCTTCAATCTGAAGTGGAGTGGTTCAACGACTCTTCTGGCATATTCCATTGGCCAAAGCACACCTTGAGGTCAGCTTAGGTCACAGGGATAGAAAATCACACTGCACTGCTTGGTGATAATATTTACACATCACTTGCTGTCCGTTTTCATCTTCTACACATGCACTAGGAAAAACAACACTTAATATCATAATCCACTAAATAATGGGGAAAACTAAACAACCAAATAAGAAAGACATGTAAGTATAAATAGACCATTTACTAATGGCAAAATATAAATGGAAAATAGAATATTTGTTGAAGATGCCTCAATTTACCAGTGGCTAAAGGAATGCGACTTTAAATTATGTTTACTGGGAATGGGGGGGAATATTTTCCACATGAAAACAGCTACTGTTTTGGCAGTTAATAGACCACCAGACACTGTACCAAGTGAAGACACATAAGATAAATATGGTTTAAAAAAATCTCATTTCACAGATGAAGAAACAGAATCTGGGAGGCTGTCACTGGCTCCAGTAATTGAGAGATGGGACCTTGGACCTGTAGTAAAGGCAATTGCATCCAGGGAGCGGTGAGGAGCCTTTTACGCTCTGATCCATCAATCGCTTCTCTTCAATGATCTTCTTTGCATTTATTATACTTAAAAAGAAGATCTGAGTGCATGGCTCATGACTGTAATATCAGCATTTTGGGAGGCTGAGGCAGGAAGGATCACTTGAGGCCAGGAGTTCAAGACTATCCTGGGCAATGTAATGAGACCCCATCTCTACCAAAAAAAAAACAAAAAAAACCCCAAAAACTGGGCATGGTCATATGTGCCTATAATGCCATTTACCTGGGAGGCTGAGATGTGAGGATCACTTGATCCCAGGAGTTTGAGGCTGCAGTGAGCTATGATTGCACAGCTGCACTCTTGCCTGGGAGACAGAGTGAGACCCAGGCTCTTAAAAAAAATAAAATAAAAACAAAAAAGACCCTTTTTAATCCATCAAATAAACACATAAATCTTTAGCTTAGTATAGATTTTGAGTTTCCTTCACTCCAACCTATTAATATTTTAGCAATAAAACTAAGATCTAATTGGAAAGAAAGTTGCCAAAAGTCCATTTGTAAAGTTGGTTACATAGGAGGACTCAGACCCAGGGCACCTACTCTGTCCCTGTGTCTTTTCTTGTATGTCATCCTGCTTCCTAATCTCTGTTTCTTAACAGGTAGGACACACACCCGACATGACTTACCTAGGCACTTTGTCCTGCTTCAAGACCTCTATGAAAGGAGAGGTACCTGTGCTTGCTCACATGGTGGTGAGCAGTCACTGAAGAGAGACAGAAGCTTCATGCTTCATTTGTCTTCCTTTGGATCCTTTCCACATCTGTAAGCGCACTGTAATAAAAGCAGAGGAAAACAGCTTTTCTCTTAAAATGCAAAATGAATAAATACCACTGCAATCCATCAATTGCCGGAATAGAGCATTACTCTTACACCCATCTGTACCTTTCTGTATTTAACTTGGTGGGTTTGAAATCACCAAGAGAAAATAACTTAGTCATTTTTTTTCAGATGGCATCTTCCAGACAGGGGTGGCTTTCTCTGATACCAAGTGGCATCGTCTATTATTTGGATTATTCTACAGCAACATTTAGAATCAGTGGAATAAAATTGCAAAATGAAACCAAGTCCATTTATTCAGTGGAATAGAACTGCAAGATAAAACCAAGTCTTGGAAACATATTTTTTACAGAAGAATCTGCACTTAATTTATTTATTTTTTCAACAAAGGTGCAAAGGGTCAGTCTTACTTCATTTCTCTTTCAGGGCATGTTATTATTATTGGTCTGTGAAAGAATGCTTTTTCATTCACTCATTATGTTGAACTATGTAAAATTACCACCTTTGTAAGATAGAAAAATAATCAAATATTAATGATTTCAAGTGGATCACCTAGTAGTTATTCCTTATTAGACCCACATCCAGGTTGGGTGATGTGGCTCATGCCTGTAATTCCAGCACTTTGGGAAGCTGAGGCAGGTAGATCACCTGAGTTCAGGAGTTCAAGACTAGGCTGACCAATGTGGTGAAACCCCATCTCTACTAAAAATACAAAAATTAGCTGGGCATGGTTGCGTGTGCCTGTAATCCCAGCTACTCGGGAGGCTGAGGTGGGAAAATCTCTTGAACCCAGGAGGCAGAGGTTACAGTGAGCTGAGATCTTGCCAGTGCACTCCATCCTGGGCAACAAAAGTGAAACTCTGTCTCAAAAAAACAAAAAACAAACAAAGAAAGCCAAAAACCAAAACAAAACCCCACATATCCTGCTACTATTTCCATTTCTGTATTGCCCAGTAGATACATAAAATTAACATATATTTTGTTACGGCCATGGAGTTGTCTGTGTGTTCTGTCAAAATATATATTGCTATTTGGGGTAAATAATATACTCATTATGCTTCTTTCTTAATTCACTTTTTTAAAAACACCTAGCTATGTTTCTATTTTTAAATCTACTCTTTTGTTTCTAACCATGGCATGATGCTGGACAGTTTGCCATGGCACGGCACGATGCTGGACAGTTTGCCACAGCATGGCACGATACTGGATAGTTTGCCATGGCACATTTTTACTACTCCACTCTCCCATCGGTGGGTACTCAGATTGCCTCAAAGCACACATCTCCCAGATATAACACTGCAGTCATCATTCTCACACATATATGCTGAGAGACTCATCTGCTTATTGATTTTTACAAGCTCCCTGGATATTTCATCTGTCAGTCTTTCGATAAATTTAGACTCTGCAACTATCCCCTGAGAAGACATCCTCCCATCTCAAAGTGCTTCAGAAAATCCAGTAGTGATCTCAACAAAACACTGTGACAACACAATCTTTCTAACGATAATCACATAGTCTCTTCAGCTGCAAGGCGAAATAGATTCCTGGGGTTTCTCACATTGTTGTTTTCATTAAAGCTAGTTCTCTCCAAAATATGTCAAAACATTATTCTTTCTATATGTCTGTATAGTCTCCTTTACTTCTTAAACTGTTTTAATTTTTAAAATTAAAACAGATGCTATTCACTATTCACAATAGTAAAGACATGGAATCAACCCAAATGCTCATCAGTAATAGACTGGATAAAGAGCATGTGATACATATTCACCATGAAATACTATGCAGCCCTGAGGAGGAAAGAGATCATGTCTTTGCAGGAACATGGGTGGAGCTGAAAGCCATCATCCTCTGCAAACTAACACAGGAAGATGAAACCAAACACTGTATGTTCTCATTTACAAGTGGGAGCTGAACAACGAGAAAACCTAAACACACTGAGGGAATAACACACACTAGGCCTGTTGAGGAGTGGTGGGGGGAGAGAGAGTGTCAGGAAGAATAGCTAATGGATTCTGGGCTTCATACCTCGGTGATGGGTTGATCCATGCTGCAAACCACCATGGCACACGTTTGCCTATGTAACAACCTGTACCTCCTGCACATGTGCCCCAGAACGTGAAATAAAAGTTTAAGAAACAACCATAGATGCTACCAATTCACTTTAAGAAAAAAAATAAAAATGTTCAATTGTTGAATTTGTGGTAAATATAATCTGAACAACTACCAGAACAAAGATGTGAAGCAAAATAGATGCACAAAACGAATCAAAGAAAATTCTAGAGTGGGAAATTAAGGAACACGCATTAGCTTTGCTCTGCAGGTAAATTCACTCTCGTTCCCTTCCTGGTAACTGCATCGTCTTTCCCAGTGAAGAACCAGCCCTCTCCGACTCTCAGTTCTGCCATGTGGAACCCCGCCTCTGCTGGAGAGGAAACGTAGGTGTTAACAGCTAAGCTAAGCAGTGTGTTCCTGCCTCTCTCCCCAGTGGCTGGCTCAGGCTTGGGCATGGGACCCAGGGAAAGCTAGGGAGCACTGGGGAGACTCTCTTGGGTTTCTACATATGAGGGTCTCACACTTTCCCATGGGAGGTTGTGAAGTCCAGGCTGATGCATCTATCTTCCATTCATTACCCTTTTTACAGGTAAAAGAAAGTCTCTCTGAGAAGCCAAGAATACTCCCGGAGCAAGTGAAATGGGAAAGTTATCTGAAAGAACCGTGCGTCGGACAGAGGGAAGATCCAGGCAGAGACCCTGCTGCAGGCACAGCCTTGGAATATGGGGAAATAAGAGAAGAGGGAGCTACCGTGGGGTGAACAGACTAAATGATGGTAGGACGTGAAGTCAAGCCTGGTTTTGTTGTTGTTGTTTTTTGATACGGAGTCTCTCTCTTTGTCACCAGGCTGGAGTGCAGTGGCGCAATCTCAGCTCACTGCAGCATTTGCCTCCTGGGTTCAAGCAATTCTCCTTCCTCAGCCTCCCAAGTAGCTGGGACTGCAGGCCCACATCACCATGCCCGGCTAGCTTTTGTATTTTTAGTAGAGACAGGATTTCGCCATGTTGGCCACGCTGG
This sequence comes from Callithrix jacchus, assembly GCF_049354715.1. NCBI lineage: Eukaryota > Metazoa > Chordata > Mammalia > Primates > Cebidae > Callithrix > Callithrix jacchus. The sequence continues at coordinate 129,947,923 of NC_133510.1, read as the reverse complement.
TCTCGATCCCTTGACCTCATGATCAGCCTGCCTCGGCCTCCTAAAGTGCTGAGACTACAGGCATGAGCCACAATGCCTGACCAGAAAAGCCCGTTTTTAAATGTCAACAGTAGGTATATAAAAGAAGAGAGAGTGGGGGCCAGGGTGGGGGGGACAGGAGGAGTCAAAGGAGTTTGGTATTTTTTTGATAGCAAATGAAGCCTGACCCCTCAGGGCTAAGTTACGACTTTGCGTGCTCCAGATGCTTTCGCTTCGTGGATTCCTACTCCATTAAAATATTATTATCGTGCTATTTCTTCTAATTTTAAAATAAATAAAAATTACAATATTTCATGAACCGTTTAATAGTACAATGGGCCTCAGGCACGGTGTCTGTCGTGGCTACTGGATACATTGCTACCCTGGACCTATTATTTATAGGAAGCATTAAATTACTTTTCTACTTAAGCCAGCTTTGGTATCGTTTTCTATTATTTGTAGTCAAAAATTGTTCACCAGCACAAAACGCTTTCTTCTCCTTAAGCAACACTTAATAATGCATGCATCCTTCCCTCGAGAAACCGTTAGTGTAAGCACAACAGATGTTAATTACCAGATTTAAAACAAGCAAACTTTGGTGTTCTAGTTCTTGAGTATTATCAGAGGAGGATCACGTGCAGAGCTAGGCAGTAACTTTAGTGAAATGATCATGGGCATGCAGCTGTGCCTCTCTTTTAATGAATTTGCTTCTCCTACATAACCTGCCACCAGCGGAGGACAGGCTAGATGTCACTCTCCAACAGTGGGGAGGAGTTAGGCAGCATCTTTACCCCCACACCCCATCCTCAATTCATTTCATGGCATTATCAATTGTCAAGTTATGCTGCTATAGAACAAATTACATCAACTGTAATTTGACACCATGGGCCTGAGCCTAGCATCTCTAGACCATTAATACCTGTTCAAACATGTATTCAAGACCATTAATACCTGTTCAAGCGTGTGCAGGTGTGACACTAAAAGTAACACAATACAGCTGTTTTTAGCTGCATGGAAGGAAGCCTGGACTCCCAACATGGTTACTGTTACTAATAGCTGTGCTAGACATTTTTTAGTACTTGATGCTTTTCAAAGAATGTTGATGTGCATCATCTGCTGTTATCCTCACAAATCACCCCCATGCCCACCACAGGAAGCTATAATTCTCATTTTATCTAATAGGAAAATAAAGCTCCAAACATTCAAGGAAGTTACCCATGATGTCTCTGTCACAGGGTGGGGTCTCCAATACTGATCTTGAGTTCCAATCCTAATGTCTCTGGGCCGTCTCCATCCCCTTCCTCCCTACCTATCTTTGGGAGGCGTGAGAGGCCCTCCTTTGTTTAAATCTTGAGAATCAATGAAATTCTCTTTGCCCAAGACCATCACACGAGATCTCACATCTGAACCATAGAAATTTTGGAGATTCACATCCTAAAACTATGTTTCTCTATCCCAGGCAATCCCTCCACGTATTGACCCAGACACATAATCTAATTTGCCAATGAGACAGAGAGAGAATAATAGAAACTCCAGAGGAACAAGCCCTGGGGGCATATTGCCCAGAATTGAATCCACACAGCAGGTGCTTTGGTGCCTGTAACTCAAGACTTCCTCATAATCCTCTGTCCTTCATCAACACCTGGCTGGGCAGGTACTTTACATCTATTAAAAATAGTATAATTTCTAGGTTCTGCTTGTTAATTTTGATCTCATTCATCTATTACAGCATCAGATTGAGTTTTCCGTAGATCATCTGTAGTATCCCGAAAGATTGTAGTAGAAGGTTTTGAAACGATCGCCACTTAACCTGCTTACCAGGTGATCCCACACCCTCCATTCGCCTCCATGGCCCACAGGAGATGCTCGCTCTAGGTGCTGGTTCTCTCTCCAGCTGCTAGGCCATTTCTGCTCCCCTCAGGGGTGCTTCAAGCTTAGTGCCAGCCTCTGTTATGTCATTATTACACTGCCCTCATTTAATCTATATTATATAAATCAGGGAGCAGATTGAGCTGCTTCTATGGAAAGGAGCATAAATGCTGCGGAAAGATTCTACAAAAACTACTTGACTAAAAACATGTCTGACAAATTAGGTATGGAAAACAGAACTTCAAAACACAACAGACAATTATCTAAGCTCTGGAAGGGTCCCTTCCTCCGATTGATTCTGAAGTGTCTTTAAGTAATTGCTCCACATTGGAGTAAAAACAATGGGATATTGCAGATGGCCCTTTAAGAAGGTTATGGTTTATGACTGAAAGAGATCACACCAACCCTGCAGACTTCTGCAAATAAAAACCTTGGCTCCACACATCAAAAGGCTGGAGAATGAATATTTATTTATTTATTTATTTATTTATTTATTTATTGAGACAAAATTTTGCCCAGGTGGAGTGCAATGGCGCAATCTCAGCTCACTGCAACCTCCGCCTCCCAGGTTCAAGCGATTCTCCTACCTCAGACTCTCGAGTAGCTGGGATTGCAGGCGTGCACCACTACACCCAGCTAATTTTATGTTTTTAGTAGAGATGGGATTTCGTCATGTTGGTCAGGCTGTTTTTGAAATCCCAACCTCAGGTGATCGGCCCATCTTGGCCTCCCAAATTGCTGGGATTAGAGCTGTGAGCCACTAGGCTGGGCCCATGTTTTTAAGTTAAAAGGAAAGAGTAATTACACAGAGTAGAGATCACTGTTTAAACAATTTCTCAATCTGCGTCATTTTTTTATGAAGCCACCGACTCATAAAGTCACTTCTTTATTAAGCCTTTTCTAAGGGGGCTGCTTCTGCAGTGCTAGGTCTGCAGAGCTCAGCCTCCCTCTGCTGCAGATGAGTGTGGCATCCTCGGACAAATCATTTCTGCTTCTGGACCTTCACTTTGCCTTCTGCATATGCGGTGTTTGATGAAAACAATTTCTGAGCTTCTTCCATTTCTGATATGCTAGGATTCTACATGCAAACCAATCTATGGGTATGCACTTGGACAGGAGAGAGAGCTGTAGAGAAGAAGACGTTTTAAGTATGACAGAAGGACAAAATTCGGTCAAGAGCAGGGCTCCCATAATATAGCAAAGAAACCACTGCCAGCTCACGAGAACATTTTAGGGGCATGTCAAAAACCTACTACCATATAAAATGTTAATGTATCTTAATGTGTAAATGTATTACAAAATGAGGGAAAACTCTTTTTTAAACTTTCTGATGAATTTAGGAAGGGTCTCAATTGAGGGGACTATGTCTTCGACCCTTTTGAACTCCTGCCCACCTCCCCTTTTAACAGCAACAGCTATGACATAGGATCAGAGGCTTCAGGAATCTTCACACCTACCTTGAACTTCATAACACTGGAGGAAGGTTTTTGGCATGATTATTGTTGTTACACTTTATTTATTGCCAGGAAGTTTAATTTTTTTATTCATAGAAGTGATACCCAGTCTCTGTTTTAGGTAAATTCATGTAAATAAGCATATGAATTGATTTAAAGAAAAATGCTGATTGAACAATATTTCTCATGATGTGTACATGTGGAAGACACAGTGGAATCAGATGAGAGAAAGAGATGTTTGCAGCTGCTCCATCCCTGAACACAGGAGTTCCCAGGGTGGGACACATTGGTTCCATCTTCACCACTAATGACTCATGGGACCTCCAAGAATGAAAACCACAAACAAAACAGACTTTCAAACAAACTAAAGGAAAATGTAAGATGTGCAGTTTTGTTTTGTTTTTTTTTTGTTTTTGTTTCTTTTTGTTTTTTTTTTTTGAGATGGAGTCTTGCTCTGTAGCCCAGGCTGGAGTGCAATGTAGTGATGTGATCTCGGCTCACTGCAGCCCCCACCTCCTGGGCTCAAGCAATTCTCCTGCTTCAGCCTCCCAAATAGCTGGGATTACAGGCACCCACCACCATGCCTGGCTAATTTTTGTATTTTTAGTAGAGATAAGGTTTCATCATGTTGATCAGGCTGGTCTTGAATTCCTGACTTCAGGCGACCCACCCACCTTGGCCTCCCAAAATGCTGGAATTACTAGGCGTGAGCCACTGTACCTGGCCAAGACTTGTAAAATTAAAACACACACACACACACACACACACACTCATACTTCTCAATCTCTAACACACAGACACACACTCACACATATTTTCAAAGTGGAAATATGTCTGCAGTAATGCCCTGGGTGATTCATCCCTGAAACACAGTATCCCACTTCAGGAACAATGTTACCACCATGAATTTAATGTCATTTCTTGTCATAACCATCCAGCAACCTCACATTGACACAGGCCATGTGAAGTTTTTGAAGGCTCCTGCATGGGTTAAATCTCTGTGGGTCTGATGGTCTGGTTCCTGTTTGACAGCTAAGAACCTAGAGTTCTGTGAAGCAAAAGAACTTGGCAAAAGCCACACTGAGTTAGGACCAGATCTCCGCACGCCCAACCCCAATGTGGCTTCTCTTTCCACTGTCCCATCCACACATTTTAAGAAGATGGTAAGACTGTCTCTGGCTCCTGCCCTTGTCCACTGCTGCATTATTATGCCTCTCGGGAACATCACTCTGAATAAAAAGAGATACAAACAGGTGATCTCAACCACATTTTAGAAAGAAGTAAACTCAGGTTACTGAAAACGCACATTTGCCTTAGAAGCAAAAATGAATGACATGATTTTTTCTTCAGTGTTTCAGGAGAATGAAGCTATTGACAAAATGATACAATGAAAATAAACAGGATTACACAATTCTATCCATGTAGTCACGCAATCAAGGGAGAATATTATTATTTTTCTTTGACTCCCTCCAGCAATAGAAAGCCATTCTGACTCTCTTTTGAGAGAGAAAACATGTAGGAAGGAAATTGCTTGGCTTTGAGAACAACAGGAAAGGCTGGAAAGCCTTGGCTACAAACGGCCAGCCCCAGAACACATCACATAGGTGTCAGGATAGCACCAAGAAGAGATGGTCAGATTCAGCAGACCTGGCCTTGACAGCAGAGGGCATTAATCAGTCATCACCTGCTCCCAGAGGCCATACTAACCACTGTACCTAGTGGTACCTGGCAGGTATTCCCATCAACAGTGGCTACACATTCCCTGTGGACCAGCAGTAGGGACCATGTCTGCCATGGAGTTTCTGCTAAGTTTCATGCTTCATGTAAAAATATGTATACACAAACAGGCACACACATACAAACACACAAGCATATACAGACATGTACATACATGCTTTAGGACCCTCAATGCACATTACAGACTGTGATGTGTACTCCTTAAAATTAATAGGCAAGACAACCACACCAATCACGAATCATGGTTCAGCCACTTACTGTACAACAAGCTGCTTCCTCACCCTCATAAATAGCGTCTGCATACCTGAGTCTTATTTTCTTCATATCTGTTCAATTATTTTTAAAATAAAAAGTGAAGATAGTGTTACTCTATATCAATGGTCAGCAAAATGCTGCATGGGTCAAAGCATAACCTCCTAGTTTTGTTTGTCTGGTGAATTAAGACAGTTTGTTTTTGTTTGTTTTGTCTTTCACATTTTGAAATAATTATAAAAATAAACAGAATTTAGTGTGTGGTGTGAAAAACACATGTTTACATTTCAGTGTCTGTAAATAGAGTTTCATAGTAAAATATTTCTAATCATTTGCCTGCATGTAGTCTGGAGCTCTCTTACAAAAATAACCCTGAGTCTAGTCTATTCATGAGGAAATTGGAAGTTGGAAACGCTCCCAAAGGAGACGCAATCTCCAAACTCTGACCACCATTTCTCAAAACCATCAAGATCATTTGAAACAAGGAGAGACTGAGAAATTGCCACAGACCAGTGGAGACTAAGCAAATGCAACAAGTAAGCAATTTGGTGTCCTGGTTTCTATTAATTAAATAGTTAAATATATGTTCTATTAACTATTTAACTAATAGAACAAGAAGAGGAATAAGGAACAGAAAGAAAACATTAATAGGAAAACTGGCGATATCCAGGTACAATCTGGACTTCAGTGGATAGTGATGCCTCAGTGTTGGGTCATTAGTTTGAAAAAGCACGCCACGGTCATGTAAAATGTTAATAAGAGGCGAAAACAGATAAGAGGTATAAGGAAACATTCTATACCATCTTTGCAACTTCTCTTTAAATTTAAAATTATTCCAAAATTTAAAAAGCTTACTAAAAAGTAGAATGGAGGATTTTAATTCTAAGGGAAAGGAAAATTCTCCATGTAGCTAAAGAACATGGAAGTCAGCATAAGTTTGTTTCTGGGGGATTATCTTCTCAGACGAAAAGGAGCCACTAGGTAGTGGGAGGTGGCAGGTCCTGATGGCTTCACGCAGTGCCGCAGACTGAGTTCCTTAGGGGGTTTCATAGGAGATCCTTTGAAGAAGGGTGCTCTGTATTAGATACAATAGAAACTTGTGGAAAAGATGAGGATACTGAGGAAAACCAGCAATGCAATCCGCAATCCAATCCCTTGACAGTCTGCACCTGCACATAAAAGGAAAGCAAAGGCATAGCAACTAATGCAATGCATACAAACTGCCGTCTACCCATCACTTCCAAACACTGCTTTCCCCAACAGTGAAAACTCATGCACAGTGTGATCCCCAGTGACTTCTATCCGGCCATGTAGAAAGGGAGAAGTTGGATTCACCATTGACTAGTGGATTCTGTGGCTCAACAGTCTCCATCTCTGAAACCGTCAATTCTTCCATTTCTTAAAGGAAAGAAAAACAGGAATCAATATGGTTTGTGTGTAAACATTACGCACAGTAAGTTGCCCATCAGCCAAAACTATTTTTGACATCCCGCCTGTGGAATGTGGCATGCTGACACTTGAGAACCTTTTGCTTATTTCCATCGTCCCTTCATGTTGCATCTACTTGGGAAGCCTGTCAAGGACACATTCAGATATCGCCATCATTTCCATGAAAACGAGAATAACGCTGTGGTAGAGCATTTACGCTTCTATAATCTTCCGTTCCATAAAAATGAAAAGCCTCATAGATGCTACTGAGGGGCCTAAAGATGAAAACTCAAGCATATTAACTGCAGTGTCACTTATAACATTAAGCCAAATAAGCAGCAAATACGCTGTGGCCGTGTCCCTGAATTTGCATCAGATATTTACAAGCTGAACCATCCTGAGCAACCTGCCTCATCTTCCTACGATTCAATGTTCCTCACTTAGGACATGAGGTGACAATAGATTCTGTCTCACTGGGTGATTGTGGGCATCATATGAGTCCTAAGACAAAGCACTCAGAAGAGTCACTGGCATGTATAAGTAATAGATGTCCCCCTGCTATTGTCTTTATTAATAATTAGCCTTAAATGCTAATTAATAAGGGACTGCATAAATAAATCAGGATACACTTGTAAAGTGTGAATTTCTAATTCACCATCTAAGAACTTATTGTATGGAAATAATCAAGCATTTTGGAAAGAGATATACGTGCCAAGATGTTCATGGTAAGCATTATTTATGACAGCAAGAAGCCTTTGAAAGCAACCTGAATATCCACCATGAAAACGGTTAAATAAATATGGTTCAGACATGCTATGAATAGGATATGAAATCACCATCGGAACCATGAGTTGAAGATAATATAGTGTCAGATGAAGCATTTGCAATGTGTTATATGAAACAGCATATATAAAATACCATTTAAGCCCAACTAATAAATTCCTTACACAAGTGTACCTGCGTGTATGTAAAATATATAAAGTATATCTAATCATGTCACACATATTTGTTATTTTGAGGGGATATTCAGCAACATTTCTAATCAGAAATGTGACCCTATAGATGGGACAGAGTCCAGACAAAAATGAAAATAGGCAGTCATGCCTTAGGAGATCATTCTCAGAAGAATTAAATATCTGCTCCAACTTATAATATATTTGAAAAAGTAGAGCGATGCAGAAGCATCATTAATGAAGAATCTGGGAAAAATCCAATGTCACGCTTAGTTGCTTTATTTCCCCCTGAATGAGTGGCCAGTTACCTTTCCGGCAAATTCATCCACAAAGAGGTTGAGATTGAAAAGCGGGGCTCCTGCAGGCTCAGCAGCCTGTGCAGTGTGACCCCTCCGCTGGCGTCGGAAGATATGCAGCTGAACACGCAGATTTGGGTTGAGATTTTCAGGTTTTATCTTCTCCCGAAATCCAGGAGGAACCCAAGGAAGGATTAAAACTCTGATTGCTTTCCAGATATGGAAAAAGAAATTAAAGGCAAAGCATAAATGGACTTTCTTTCCATCACGAATGGGTTTCTCCTCTTCATCTTTTATGTAGATATTTTTATACCTTTTGATGCAAACAAAATTTAAGAATGCAGGTTTTTAAAATTTATTTCAGTTTTGTGGCAAAATCTTCCACTTATGTGAAACAGCTGAAGTAAAATGCTATGTAAATGTTGTCTGAAAGGGTCTATGAAAAGCTGTACACATCAGTTGCCCGGGTCTCATTTTGTCCAAGGGCCAGATGGCAGCAAAATGTATCTGAGTTAGAAATACATGTGGAATTTTATAAAGCCACAAAAATATGTCTTGAGGAATACATGTTGGTTGGGCAAGCCAACACCTCTCTCTTGAATCCAAGATTCCAAAGGTAGTATAATCCTTTCTTTCCCATCAGCAGAAGAGTCACTATTGCAACCCACATTCTGAGTGTGAAATGAGGCCTTGTTCCGTTTCCTAATTTCCAAGATTGTTTTTCAGTGCCCAGCTGAATAAAGTATGCCCTGGGAAGAGAGAACAAGAAAGTCTTAATGAGGCCCAGCTCAACAGGGCTTCTCATTACTGGCCTGCTTATGAGCTACAGACAGAATCAAGCATCAAGGTTCAGAGAAAGACAGAGTGAATCTGTGAGGTTTGCCAGAGAAGTGCTGTGGGAGAAGCTTCCTCCAGCCCAGCGGTGCCAAGAGAAGCTGGCTCCAGAGAAGCCTCAGAAAGCTTCAGGGGAACCCTAATAGCCCATTGGAAGGAAGCCACTCCCAGGGTCTTGGGAACCCTGGCAGGAGACCGTGGCCCACAGCATTTCCACCGACCTAACTGCCTCATTTGTAACTGCACTTGGAACCCATACATCATGCCTGAAAATGTGCCTCCGTCAGGATGGAGGAAGGAAATCCTGAATCCAAACACTCAGGCAGTGTGACAGGTCCCCTGATAGGACCCGCAGACTTGAAGGCCTGCCATCTCCTCCCCACATCGCTATAATGCTAATTACCCGCTGCATGGCCAACGGGGAAAGAATTCATGGCATTTCCACAGGTGAGGCCATTCCTAGAGCATACACAGCAGACAACTCAGGCACAGAGAACCAAGCACAGGAGGAGGTCTCCTTCCAATGGGCCACCTGGCCAGACTCCCAGAAACCTCCAGCAAGATCAACGCCTCATTAAATACCCAAACATAGCCATGAGGCGTCGCTGACCATACACAGTTAGGGACCCTCCTGTGTCCATGGTCTTGTGTGCCAAGAGCTTGAAAGAACCTTGGTAAGGAAACTGATATCCATCCAGGGTGGTGATGTTGATGGCACCACTAAGGGTGAAGGAAAGGGCCAAAGGTCCCCTCATCCTCTTCTAACCAGGCTTGTCTGAAATATTGGTTTCTGATTTATTGACACACCTTCCTCTGTGCTGTTTTCATGGGTCTTACTGCCTCCTTGCCCAGCCTGGAGCCCCCTCCACCAGGATGTGTGCAGAGATGCAGCCCCTTGTCAGGCTTCCTGAGCCCCCGTCATCTGCCCATCTCCAGTGGATACCACCACGACTTTCCCATAGAGGGAATTCCCAGAAAACAGGTTTTGTTCTCACTTCCAGTCAAATTCCCCCCAGAAAAAGCCACATTTCTGACAAGACCTGTTTCTGAAAATCCCCTAGCGGCTGTCAACTGCCAGTTTGTCCTGGGGCCCCAGACACCTTCTTCCATTGTGTGTGCCTCAGACATAGCTTTCCCAGGCTCTCTCCCACTGGCTCTCAGCGGGTTCCTTCAATTTGCAGGCACTGGTGCGAGGCTGGCGGACAGGAAAAAGGAAAAACTCGAGTATTTGTTTTTCTTCCTGCTTCTTGCAACATGTTCTGCTAATGGCTTTGTCTTCCCTGTGGTTCCAACTCTTCGACAGCTCCCCTTTCCATCTTCTCAGATACCCCAGCAACATCACCCAGGATGGCTACTGGTTCTAACTTCCACCAATGGGCCCAGTACCTGGCACCAGCAATACCACCTCTTCCCTCTGTCCCTTCAACTGCAGGACTGGTAACAGCTTCTTGCAGCTCTTAACCTCTGCATTTATTTTCTCAACAAACATTCAGCCAGCCATTGTTTTATAGCTTTTCTACACCCAGGTAAATAATCCCTATACTACATCCGTCTGTTAAAATACCTAGAAGATTTTTTTGTTTTCCTAGCTGGAATGTGTTTGAGAGATTCAGTCACCAATGATTTCATCCTATTTTGCTTCCTTAAAAGCATTTATTGCTACCTAAAAATGTCCTGTGTGTATGTTTTGCTTACTTTTCTATCAACCATCAAGCCCCCCAAAAATGTCCTGAAAGGAAACATTTTGGTATTTAGATCACTGCTGCATCCCAAGTGCCTAGTGGGAGGTATTGTATCTGTGCCAAATGAATAGAAATCTGTGCGTCAGCTAAGGTGGCCTCCAATTAAAACACAAAATAAGGTGGATTAAAGGGTGGACAGTGGACCAGATGGATAGATATGCTGTAAGCAAACATCGTAAAATATTAACTGCTGAATCTAGGAGCTGCTATTTGGAGGTTCAACGAGCAATCCTAGCAGCTCTGTCACTACCTGAATAGGAGGCAGCTGGTGCGCTGAGAAGCTGAGACCCCTGGGCTGGATCCCCAGGCCTGCATGAGCTCACGGGGGTTACTGAGAGAAGTCACATAACCCCTCTGAGGTTCAGTTTGTTTTCTCTGTGTTCAATGGGATTTCATATTCTCTCCACCCATCAGGAACACTCCATGAGACAACTTAAATGTGCCCTTAACCTTTGACTTCGTTTTGATGGGACCAGGCATGGAGTTCATTTGCTCTGCACTTTCACTAATTGAGACTGATCTTCCTCTCCTTTGGCCATTATGTATATCAGTAAGGATTCCTTTAGTTGCATTTAAATGTAAAGCACACAGTCACTGCTGGAAAGGCTGGGAGTAGACTGGCTTCAGGCTCAGATGGATTCACGTGCAAACAATGGCACCAAGATGCCTCTTCATTCATTTCTCAGTCTTGCTTTCCATGGTGTGGCTCTGTTAAAGTTCCACATGGTGACAAGAACATCATCTTGTAAACAACATTGTTCAGTCCATCAGTAACTGGTTAGGGTTCCTTTTCCAGTGGGTCAGTGTCTCCAGTGGGTCGGTGTCATCCCTCACCCTATCACTGGCCTGGGGGAAGAATGTATTGAGCTCCCAGCTTGTGCCAGGAAGCCTCCTACTGAGGCCTAAAAAAACTCAGTTTTTCCTGAAGTACAAAGCTGGGTGGTAAAGGACTGGTGGTGTTTTTCCATAGCATTCTTAGATGCTGCGGAAAAACAGGATGGGAAGGGCAAAGGAAGGCTGAGCAGAAAAAAATCAACAATTGTTCATTCTCAAACCCAAACAAAATAGAAAATAACAATATAATATGACTTATTCAACTCAGTCATCTTGTTAAAAAAGAGAAACCAAGAGTGCCCGCAGAGTGTGCCAGATATTTAAGCAATTATTCTGGAGAAAAAAGTTACTACTGGAATTGACTCTTTTTTAAAAAAAACATTGTAAGATTAGACCATCTGAACCCAGTGCCACCAATTTGTATCCTTTGTAGGGACATGAATGAATCTGGAAACCATCATTCTCAGCAAACTGACACAAGAACAGAAAATCAAGCACCGCATGTTCTCACTCATAGGAGAGTATTGAACGATGAGAACACATGGACACAGGGAGGGAAGCATCATACACTGGGGTCTGTTGGGGGGTGTCTAGGGGAGCGACAGTGGGGGGTGGGGAGTTGTGGAGGGATAACATGGGGAGAAATGCCAGATATAGATGATGGGGGGATGGAGGCAGCAAACCACATTGCCACGTATATACCTATGCAACAATCCTGCATGATCTGCACATGTACCCCAGAACCTAAAGTACAGTTTAAAAAAATGAAATTAACACAGAAAATCAACATAACAAATCCAGATCTCTGGCTTTTATTTAAAAATGTAAAAGCATCTGGAAACTGGGACATACATTTCTCCTGGCACTAATCGGATGGCTCTCAGTGGCTGCTGAGCCCATTACATGGGGCCTCTGTCCTAAGGTTTTCCACAGTCCCCACCATTCCCTCCTGCCCCATGTCTAGGCTGCTTCACTATTGAAAAATGGTAAAATTTATTGAAAAAATGGTAAAATACAAGTCATCCAAGATACCTTGGGGAAGCCAGTATCTTGTAAGGAATGGCTCACAAAAACTAGAAAGACAGAACCATCATGTTGCTTATTTCTTGTGAAAAGACTTCTGCTATGGACTGAACTGTGTTCCCAAAATTCATATGCTGAAGCCCTAACATCCAGTCTGGCTGAATCTGGAGTAAGGAAGTAATTAAGGTTGAAGTAGGTGATAGTGATGGAGCCCTTGCGTGGTCTAATAGGATCCTTATAGGGAGATAGAGCAGAAGGCTCACTGTTTCTCTCTGCCACATGAAGACACTCTGAGAAGGTGATTGTCTGAGGGCTGGGAAGACATCCCTGGAGCTAATCAGCAGGCACTTTGCTCTTGGGCTTCCTGTCTCCAGAATTGTGGAAAAAAAAAATTTAAGCCACCCAGTCTATGGTATTTTATGGCAGTGCCAGAAGACTAATGCAACTACCTTAAGAAAATTAAGACTGTTTAAAAATGACCATAACCCTTGTTTATATATATATATATATATATATATATATATATATATATATATATTTTTTTTTTTTTTTTTTTTGAGCTGGAGTTCGGCTCTGTTGCCCTGTCTGGAGTGCAGTGGCATGATCTCAGCTCACTGCAACCTCCACCTCCCAGGTTCAAGCAATTCTCCTGCCTCAGCCTCTTGAGTAGCTGGGACTACAGGCATGTGCCACCATGCCTGGCTAAGTTTTGTATTTTTAGTAGAGATGGGGTTTCAACGTATTGGCCAGGCTGGTCTTGAACTCCTGACCTTGTGATCCGCCTGCCTCAGCCTTCCAAAGTGCTGAGATTACATTGTTTATGTATTAATGGATGCCTCATGAGAGTTGAAACAGTGTCAGCTCGGGAGCTTAACTGTCACTCCTGCCACCTTTTTCATGGTATTATATTACTGTTATATTATGTTTAACTTATGGTACAAAAAACGGATGTATCATTTCTATCAGAACTAATTATGTAAAGGCCCTTATTACACATATGACACAGCCAATATATATCCAAAGTGGAAGATACAGTTTTATCCCTAGGAATAAATAATTTAGTTGGAAAGGGAAGATGTATGCTCACAACAAACACTGGTGCATAAATGAAAATACATAATGCAGTGCTGAAAGTGCTCTGTCGCTTTAACTATTGTCAGAGTTCAGGAAAAGAAAAGATCAATGCGTTTGAAACAATGACACATATGTAATGAAATTCATCTTAACTACTAACTGCTAACTATACATCAAGCATGAGTTAAGTACTTGGCATCTACTCAGATAGGAGGTTAAGAAGTTTGCCGGCTGGCACTAACAACAGGTGGTTAGAATTTGAACTCAGGCTCAGAGGCTGTGCTCAGATGAACTGTTTCCTTCTTGGTACTTTAACCAGCTGCAGGCTGTATGCAAATTTCCCTTGGAGCTGACGGCCGGTAAAAGTCACAGGCTCTGTCATGTCCTTCTCGTGGATCCCCTAGTAGACGGTCCTGGTTAGTACCCAAAGTAGGCATCATCATTGTTTTAATTAATAATATGTCATGAAATTTTTGTGGAATAAAACCTATAAAGAAGAACTCAATGTAATTCCAGCTACTCAGGAGGCTGAGGCAGAGAATTGCTTGAACCCGGGAGGTGGGGGTCACAGTGAGCCGAGATCGTGCTGCTGCACTCCAGCCTGGGCTACAGAGCAAGACTCCCATCTCAAGAGAAAAACAGAAACGCAAGGAATATTTGTTATCCCAAAAGCCTTAGAAATCTCCAACCCAAAGTCACAATAAGAACAGTTGGAACAAGCGCCTTGGAGGAAACTGAAAGAGCAAGACTCTATCCCTTATTCCCCAAACCCAGTCAAGGACTTACTTTGTGCCAGATCTTAACTACTTGCTGAGGATGTGGAAATGTACAAGGAAGGCATGACTTCTGGTCAGCTGATGTGGTGGAGAAGACAAACCCAAAAATCAAAGGCCGTGTGTAATGCACTGTAGTGTGCACATGTGTGCATTGCATATGGAAAGTCAGCCTGGGAGGGAGGAACCTCCATCCTTCCTCTGGTAAAGCACACATCTGAGCTGGTTTGGAAGGATAAGAAGAAGTGAATGGGAGACGCATGAGTGTCTCCTGGGGACAGACAGATAAACTCCACATGCAGGAGTATGGAGGGCAAAAAGATTAGTAACAAGCAAAAGCAAGTGACTTTTTATGGAGAACAGAGTTGCAACAGTACCAGAACCTGGCATCTGGTGGTTCTTCCTGTCCAATATCCACACTTCTCTCTGAAGTCATCCCTTAAACCCCACTCTTTTCTCATTTTTGGTCCCTGTGGTCTGGGTGGGATGAACCCCATCCCAACTCTAGTTCCAAGAGTGGTCATAATGCCTGCAGTCATGACCTCACCGTGTTCCATGCACCTGGAGCCTGGATACAGTGATCACAGGCACCTCAGGAACAGCTCTCCAGCCCCAGGACTTCTGCCGGAACTGCTGGAAGTTAGAAGCTTTCTTCCTACTGAGGGGCAACCTTCTAGGTATCTGAAGATGTTGAAGACCATTTCCTGGAACCACAGCGGTAAGTGTCCAGAGGATGAGAAGACATAGCCGCTAGGAGAGTCTGAGAGTTCAGTATGATTGAAAGATTAAGTTCAAGAGAAGGGACAAGCTGCAAATCACAAGCTGGAGAGTTTTAGGTAAGAGTCATATCACAAAAGTCAGTAAGCATTTTAAAATGCTTAGCCTTTAACCGAAGAGTAATGGAAAGGCACTGACATGACCTATCACAAATGAGAAGATTTGAGTTCATATTATCTCTCTACAGTGATGGAGAATGGACTGGAAGCAGGCGGGGACAAGGACAGGAAACCCTTCTGGGGCTGGCTAGAGTGACTCTGTAAGAATAACCGTGAAGATAGAAAGAAGTAGATGGTTGCCAAAGATACCTGTGGAATACAAAGGTACCATATCAAACCATACATGGAGCTGAATCTCAGAAGCAAGCTCCGAGCTAGGGAGAGAGAGTTAGAAGCCTTCAGCAGAGACGATAATTTAAGCCTCAGGAGTGGATGAAATTTCCCAGAGAACGTGCATAACGAGAAGAGAACCTGGAACAGCAGGGGCCAACTTTTAGGATGTGTCAGACAAGGAGCCCAAGACTGAGAAGTGTTAGTCCAAACTGCACCATTTTGTAAGCTCCCTGCCATTTTTCAGACCTTGGTCAAAGTGAAACATTCCACGAGGGTTCGTTCGGACTGTGAGAATCCGCCGGCCCAATCGCCTGACTTTATCACATTCTGCTAAGAAAACGTCCAAAAAACATCACCATCACATTCTGCGGGAGCAAGGCCCAAACCGCCTCATCACGGGAACGTCTTATCAACATCTTCCCTGTCAGCAAGCCACACTGCTCAGACCCCTCCTGCCCATGCCAGTAAGCGGCCATGGGCACTGGCATTAAGCCGGCCCTCCACCTCCACAGGTTCATGCTGGACATAAATGTCTGCATTTGCTGTTGAGCTGCCCTCTCTCTCTCTCTCTCTCTCTCTCTCTCTCTCTGTGTGTGTGTGTGTGTGTGTGTGTGTGTGTGTGTGTGTCTTTAACCCTCGCCTTCCCTTTGAAACCTAATAAGAAGGAGGAGCCAGGAAGGCAGGGGGAAGCCAGAAACCCAACATGTTAAGAGCAGCCAAAGGAATAGTGTAGAACAATGATTCTCAAAGTGAGCTCCAGAAACTCGTGGAGCTCCCACGACCCTTGTAGGAGGTCCACACCAGCCAAAATGTCTCTATATGGGAACTAGGGTGTTATTTGTCGATTTCATTCTCATGATCACATGAATGCAGAAAGGAGGTTACCATAAAGGCTCCTGGAAAGCTGAGATTGCAATGACTGGAGAAAAACATCTGAAATTACTCCCTTTTAATTTTTAATAAATATCAACGTTTATAAGCAAAATTGCTTTCGCGGTGGAGTGGTTCTCAACCATGTAAGGTTAAACAGAACCTGTGATCACAGTGTGAGAAGCACAGCCATATGGAGCTTCACAGAGGGCATCTTAACGTCAAATGTTACTGAAGCCTCAAGGGAACTAACCAATCAGAAGCAGCCACCAACTTTAGTAACGGACTTGATTCTCTTGGTGAAAGCAGTTCAGTGTCGTGGTGGCAGAGACACAGCACAGTGGCTGAGAGTGTGCAGGAGCTGTGGACGTTGAATCATGTATGAAGGAACCACTCTTTCTGTGAGTATCCAAACCAACTCATGGTAGCACGAACGCATTTCCTCTTCTACTACCCTTGGTAGAAAAGGAATGGCTACCACCAAGGCCATTAACTGGACATTTCTGCATCACTGGGAGCTGAGTGCCACGAGGTCTTTAGTTCTATTCAGCCACCCCCTTTCCAAAGCCTAAACCTGAAGCGCCTCGGCAAATTGCCATTACGATGTTTGCCACACGGGTAGTCATGGCAACGGTAAGTCAGCCTGTGCTCTGTTTTCAGCCTTTTGTTGTTAACAGGTCAGTAAGGAGGGCAGGGAGGCTCTTCTGCAGAATCTTAAATGGGTTTGCTGAAGCAAAGTCCAAAACACAAGGACACATCTGAGTGATCCTGATGGCTTAAGCAAATTACCGTCCTCTGCGTTCACCCTTTGGACTTAATCTTTGACCAGGCCAAGGGTGGTTATGTGTGCAGAAAGGATGTAGCAGGCCTGAGGCTGCTGTCCTTAGAAAGATCTGCTTATAAGGTGGTCCTGTGCAGGCTCTCTGGAAACTTGGATTTTGTGAGAGTTTCCAGCATTTCCGAACTAAGAAGAGTGGTACGCTGTGATAAAACTCTCCGTACAAAAAACAGTTTATGCTGAACATTTGCTTTCTTTTTAGGAGTTTTGGATTTGGGTAATGATAGGCAGAAAGTATCTAGGCAACCAAGCCTCAGCAAAGAGCCTGGGTGCTGCATTTATTTATTTATTTCCCTCTCCTTTTCTTTCTTTCCCTTTTTTCCTTCCTTCCTTCCTTCCTTCCTTCCTTCCTTCCTTCCTTCCTTCCTTCCTTCCTCCCTCCCTCCCTCCCTCCCTCCCTCCCTCCCTCCCTCTCTCCCTCTTCTTTCTTTCTCTCTCTCTCTCTCTCTCTTTCTCTTCTTTCTTCGCAGAGTCTCACTCTATCACCCAGACTAGAGTCCCCTGGCACAATCTTGGCCCACTGCAACCTTCACCTCCCAGTTAAAGTGATTCTCCTGCCTCAGCCGCCCCAGTAGCTGGGATTACAGGCACGTGGCACCACGCCTACCTAATTTTTTTTTTTTTTCTTAGAGACAGGGTTTTGCCCTGTTGGCCCGGCTGGTCTCAAACTCCTGATCTCAGGTGATCCACCCGCCTTGGGTTCCCAAAATGCTAGGATTACAGGCGTGAGCCACTGCGCCTGGTCTAGTGATGCATTTCTAATGCGCTTCCTGGATAGACATTTCACGATGCTGTTACCATAGGATGCAAAAGCTGGCACCTCTGGTCGACCGCAGTGGGCGGGGATTCCTGGAAGCTTGTGCCCTGCATCTATAGACTTTGCTCTGTGAGCCTTTTCCCTTTGCTGATTTCGCTTTACATCTTTTGTCGTGATAATTCTCAGCTGCAAGGAAGCCTGTGTGCCGAATCCCTTGAGTTCTTACAGAGAGTAAGTGAATCTGGGGGTAGTTTTGGGGACCCTGCAACACAGTCCATCACCAAGTATAGGCCAATGCAAGAGTGACCTTCAGAACGTGTGCAGGAACTATGGAGGAGTATTTCTTACACTCAGTGGATTCTGTAAGGATAGGAGGACTGGGGATGTAAAAGCCATGCTGCCACCACCAGTGAGGAGCCCAGAGGTGCCAGGTGTCCAGTTCTGAAGCTGGGAGAGGAAAGCAACACCACGGGAACCACTGTGAAAGGACATTCCCGTACCTGCACAGCGCCCATTACATGAGGCGTTCGGAAAAACAGTCCACGGAAGCCCATGAAGTCTCATGCCTTAGGTTTAAAAAAAAAAAGTTTCTGGCCAGATGCGGTGGTTCATCTCTGTAATCCCAGCACTTTGGAGGCTGAGGGATGTGGAACACATTTGGTCAGGAGTTCAAGACCAGCCTGGCTAACATGGTGAAACCCCATCTCTACTTACAATAAAAAAATTAGTCAGAGGAGGCTGAGGCAGGTGAATTGCCTGAACCCAGGAGGCGGAGGTTGCAGTGAGGCGAGATCAAGCCATTGCACTCCAGCCTGGGTAACAAGAGAGAAACTCCGTCTCAAAAAAAAAAAAAAAAAAAAAGTCAGGCATGGTGGCACATGCCTGTAATCCCAGCTACTCAGGAGGCTGAGGCAGGGGAATCACTTGAACTTGGGAGACTGAGGTTGCAGTGGGCCGTGATCGTGCCGTTGCACTCTAGCCTCGGTGACAAAGGAAGACTCAGTCTCAAGAAAAAAATTAAACAAACAACAACAACAACAAAACCTCTACCTTCAGAGAGGGAAGGATACACCATGGAGCCTCAAATCCTTAAAAAGCAAGAAGAAAAGTGATGAACATATTTTGTAAAAATTGACCAACTACAGACAAGATAATGAAGACATCTGTCTTTCTTGAATTATTTTGTAAAGACTGGAATAGCTAAACAATAACTTTCCAGTGACAAAATGGGTTACATCACTAGTCCTACCATTCATTTCATACTTTTTATGTGGATATTTTGACACATACTTATTATAGCTTCTCCAGTTTTGCCAGAGATCCACTCAGTAACCCCACTCTGAATTCCTTCCTGTACCCAAAGACAGAAATGAAAGAACCTGGCTCATTAATTTGAAAAAGTAAACAAACCTATTCCTTTTCCTAGCTGAGTTTTCCATAAAATTCCTCAGTGGAATCTGTCCTCCATGCTATCCTACCCCAACAGCTAAGATTAAACTGGTAAGACCTGTCTCTTTCAAGGACACAGACAATCCTTGTTACAACATTCCACTTCCTTATCTCTGATGACTACACCAATCTTTATGGTAGAAAGCAGTTAAATGTCCTCAGCAATAATAAGAATGCATCTTATGGGACCATGTAAAGGTTACCAGTAGCTCCAATGTAATCAATATAAATTTGAATTGGGCCAGCAACTTATCACTCCTATATATGCATGTACACACACACACATGCACACACGTAAAGTCAATATTCACTATTGACAGATTCCATATTTGCAAATTTACCCCTCACTCACCCTTATTTTTAATCCCCAAATCAATACTCGTGGGACATCTAAAGTCTTTTTTGTACATGGACAGAGAAGTAAAAAATATGAATCATCCAACCTGAGGCCCAAAAAGGCAGTGCCCTCCACTCCTGTCCAGCTCTGTAAGCAAAGGTCCTTCTGCGGTCTACTCAGTTCCATGCTTTTCCTATTTTTGTGTGTTTTCAGAGTATCTTTGCTGTTTGAAACAGCCTGCAAATTTGGTACTGAAGTGCCGTGTAGTTAATTCCTAAGCACAGGGAAGTCGTTGTGTGCCTTATGGAGAAAATACGTGTGTTAGATAAACATTGCTCAGGTATGAGCTATGCAGTACTGTCAGCTGTGAATTCAATGTTATTATTCAATAATTTATATTAAGTAAGGTGTCTTTATACAGAAGTACACATAAAGTTATATACTGACCAGTTGATGAAAACTTTGTCAACAAAGACTAAGAGAAACCTATCTCTGCAGTTTCCCTAAAAGCAATGGTTCAGTATGTGTTAATTCATCAGAATATAACAGCTATGAATAATAGAAATTGTGCATATGATATATACACACATACACACACAAATAGACACACACGTTTGTGTGTGTGTGCAGATCGTCAGGGGGGATTAGAACTATCAATTTGAGAGAAGGAAATTAACCAAATTAAGAATGTTTCTTACTCTGATTTTTTTTTTCACAGAGAGATTGTGGAATGGAATGACTCTCTAGAGTTGCAGATTGAAGGTGTATTTTCATCTGACTTCGGTGATTGTGTGTCTAATCTCTGTGGGAATAAGGTGTGCTTGGGGTAGGGATGGGCAGAGGTAGAACTCGCCGAACCGCCCAGTCACATGGAGTTACATCTTATTTAAAACTCAGCCATTGCCACCCGCCTCAGGGAATCTCTGGCTTCAGTTTGAGTGTTCAGTGAAGCCTTACACAAGAAGGGCTCAATCTCTAAAGTCTACATCGAAGCTGAATCCACCCAGCATCAGATTATTCCTGAAAAGCCTCTTTAAATCGAAACCTCCCATAAAGATGGTGAAGCTCTGTATTGTGATATAGTTGGTATGGGTGGCTTTTCCTTGAGCACTGCGACAGATTTGTAAAACAGTTACACACACACACACACACACACACACACACACACACATCCCCCACAGAGCACCCTGTCTCTAAAGACAAGAATGACAAGAGAAAAATCTCAAAGAAAGGAATCAACAGAGTTGCTCTGAGACTCACATGGCTGGGCACAGACACACTGAGTGGGTGCACGGGCTGAGGTGTCTGGTTTTCCCCATTGGACACCATGGTGTCTACCACACTGGGATGGACGCATACACAGTGACTGTGGAAGCTAAATGTATACAGTCCTAAAGCAAGATCAGTTGTGTGGAGGAGAGGATAATTGTAAACTTCTTTATTTGTTGGCTGTTAAGTATTTGAATAAGAATATGAGAATGCCCAACATTTTAAGCAACCTGATGTGTAAGATGTCTTCTGGCTTGTCAATAAGAAAGTCCATGATAACAATGACTGTGGAAGCAAGGGCAAGAATGATAAAGGACTCAGCTTCCTGAGCACGTGTGATGTGCCAGACGCGAATATGTGAACTTCCAGTATGTGTAATGTGCCAGATGCGGATATGTGAGCTTCCTGAGCACGTGTGATGTGCCAGACGCGAATATGTGAACTTCCAGTATGTGTAATGTGCCAGATGCGGATATGTGAGCTTCCTGAGCACGTGTGATGTGCCAGACGCGAATATGTGAACTTCCAGTATGTGTAATGTGCCAGATGCGGATATGTGAGCTTCCTGAGCACGTGTGATGTGCCAGACGTGGATATGTGAGCTTCCTGAGCATGTGTGATGTGCCAAATGCAGATATGTGAATTTCCTGAGCACGTGTGATGTGCCAGACGCCGATATGTGAGCTTCCTGAGCACGTGTGACATGCTAGACGCGGGTATGCGGGCTTCCTGAGCACGTGTGACGTGCCAGACACGGATAGTGAGCTTCCTGAGCACGTGTGACGTGCCAGACGCAGGTATGCGAGCTTTCCATTTCTTACTTCACATACGTCTCACCACAATGCTGTCATGTAATCGATTACTGGCCCCATTTTACAGGCAAGAAAAATGAGATGCAGAGACAGGAAGCCACCCATCCCACAGCGCACAGCGAGGGCGTGGTGAAGGCAGAATTTACAGGTGGGCTTTCTGGTTCCAGGGCCTATGCTTTTAATAACTGCACTAAAACAAACATCGTGATGATGGCACCGTTTGCAGGAAGCATATCCTGATAATAAAGACAACAAAGGGGGAAGTGGAGTAAGAAATAAAAATAAAATTGTCAGACCCTCAACTCTGCTAAGAAACGTATGTAAATAGAAAGCTTTGGGAAGCCTGCTGCCACATTTATTGCAGCTTTTATGGCCTGGAGAACGCTGCCTACTGTATTATTTTCTATATAAATGATGCTTCATAGTTTGAGAGTTTTTCACCCTTTTGGAAATATAATTAAAGCTGTGGAGCCTATCCAGAGGAAGAAAACACGCACAACCACAACATTTCAGAAAAATAAATTAAGAGAAAATTGATGCCGTAATACATATCAGTGAACCGCTGGAATCTCAGCCTCCAGGGGAATTATTTCTGCTCTACAACTATTCATGATTTTTTCTTTCAGACCTCTATGGTAGGAACACCTTCATGGTCCCTTTATAGCTGGTGTGTTTTCTTCTCATGGCCAATGAGAAGCATGTAATAAATTGTTTCCTTTCTGCCAGGAAACTCTGAGTTAAAGCTTTACTTCCCTCTCAGGAACTATCAAAGAGGCATAAGCCCTACACCCTGGTCCAACATTTCCCTTGGATTTGATTCCCTTTCGACCATTTTAGCCCTATTTTACATGTGTTACATCTATTTCTCTGTGCTGTCACATGTATTATCAAATGCTATTTCGGATGTCAACCATGAGCTAAAGTACATCTTGGAATTATTAGAGAAACAGAGGGATATGATTATATAAAGTAACACATACAAATGCAATGCTGATTTTTTTTCCTTAAGAAGTTTTTGACAATTGCGTGGAAGGAATCTGCTTTTCACTGAAGTTTCAATGTTTTCAGATCCTTTAATACCAGCTGTGAAACTTACTTACTAGGATGAATTATAGAAAGTTTTACCACTTTCCTCTGACTCATTTATTCTCGTTGTAAATATGAGAATTAAAACTCTTCCCCATTCTTGCTTTCTGAAGGATTCTATACAAACAGTTGAGGTCCTATTTAGTAAACTACTAGAAACATGGGGAAGTGAACTAAGGAGATATGAACTATGAAATGATCTGTTTTAAGAAAATATATGGGAAAATCAGGTCTATGTTTCTGACAATCAAATGTATAATATATACATATATATATAAACAAATGCATATACATATGCATATGTGTATATGTGTGGGGGTGTGTGGCTTTTCTCATCACCTCTATTATCACACTCATTCTAGTCCATATTAAAGAAGATCATTTCCTGTTCTCTCCACCATGGCCCCCTGGTCCAAGCCACCATCTGCGTGCACCTGATGCCCGCATAACCTCAGCTGACCTTTCCTATGTCTCTTCTTTTTCCTTTTGAGCCCAGTCTCCTCACTCGCAGCAGCGGAGCGAGTCTATTAAAAAGTGAAACAGAGAGAGGCAGCAAAAAGAACACAAAACAAACAAATAAAAAAGTGAAACAATGTCTGTCACTTCTTGGCTCAAAACTCTCCAATAGTTTCCTGATGGGTTAGAAGAAAATGTAAGTTCTTGTCATGGGGTACTATGTAGGTTTAGGTTCAGCTGTAAGTCACAGGGGGAAAAAATACACACACATATGTACACACACACACATACACACACATATGTACACACACACACACATGCCTTAAACAAAACACAAATTATTATCTCTCTTGTGCGCACAAAGTCCAGAAGCCATGAGCCAAGGCTGGGGGCAGCACAGCTGCAGTAGAGACCCAGGCTTCATTTCTCTTTCTGTCCACTGTGCAGTTTGCATTTCCAGGGAACACCTCATGGTCCAAAATAGCTGCTATTGTGCCTGTTGTTACTAATGGTTCATTTTTCAGCCATAACATAGGGACAAAGAAAGGCAACTTCCTCCACTGAACTTCACTTCCTGGAATGTATAGGGACCACCCTCCTTTAACTATTAAATCGTAGAACCTAGCTGTGCCAGGTGGTGGGCGCCTGTAATCCCAGCCACTTGGGAGGCTGAGGCAGGAGAACCCCTTGAGTCCAGAAGGTGGAGGTTGCAGGGAGCTGAGATTGCACCACTGCACTTCAGCCTGGTTGACAGAGCAAGAGTCCATCTTAAATAAATAAATCTTAGAACCTGGTCACAGAGCCACACCCTGCTGTAGAAGAGGCCGGCAAAGGCAGTCCTTATTCTGGATGCTCAAGTGCCCAGGTAAACATCAGGACTTTTGCTCTTGAGGAAGAGACGGGAGAGTGGATGCCGGGGTCCAGCTCCAACCTGGGACATGCATGGCCTGCCTGGACCACATGGTCAGGACTCTGCCCACCTCCCTGATGCATCCCCCACCCTTTCCCACCCTCACTCTGCTCCAGCCACATGGCCGTCTCACCTCTGTTCTTCCTTTCACGCACCCAGCTAATTCCAGCCTCTGGGCTTTTGTGCTAGCTGTTCCCTTGCCTGGACAGCTCCTCCCCAAGTATTCTCTGGCCTCTTCCCTCACTTCACCCAAGTATCTGCTCCGAAGTAAACCTCCTGGGGGAGATTTCTCTGCTCACTTGGTCACCAGTAGTAGCCCCTGTCACTCTGTCTCCTCGCCCAGCTTTATTCTGCACCCTGACACTGGAGATCTGTTCTGCCATTTCAAAAAGGAAAAAAAGACAAGATATCTGCTACCCACCCTCATCTCTGCCTCACTGGACGCCTTGAAAGAAAATGGCAGTATTTAAAAAACAGTATGGCTCCTGAGGGAACCTGAAAACTCAAAGAGAGTGGATATCCCAGAATTTCAAGCTGCAGATGACTTTTGAAAAGCAAAAACTTATTTTCTCGCCGAAAATTGGCAGTATATCCTTCCTAGTGATTTAGGCAGGAGGCAGCTGGAGAACACATGTTTAGAAGGTCTGTGTGTTAGTGGGCTAAGGTAGAGCTCTCCGCGTTAGACCTGAGAAGACCCTGGACTGCAAGGTAAGTTTAACCAACAGGTGATCTCGCTGCTGCGCTCAGAGCCCAACCTTGCGCACCCTTAGCTCAGGCGCGTGCGGGCAGCAGGCAAACGACATTCTCCTAGAGCTCCGGCCCTCAGGTGCCCTGGAGCCCAGAACAGAGGCGCAGCCGCCTTCTCAGCCTTAGGTGAGACTTGGCTCGCTATCCACGCAGCCACGCGTGGTGCCAGTAACCAGAAGGGCTCGTGGGTCGCTCTTCCGGACCTGGAAGCCTCCGCCTCTGCTACTCATGTGGGTCGGCTTGATTCTACCCGGGCCCCACGTGTGCATGATAAGAGCAGTGGTTAACAGCTGGTAAGTTTTTCATGTACTTCAGGCGCTGTGTTCTGTGCCTAAGGCACCCACTAAATTCCCTCTGAGACGGAGTAATCCCCGCTGTAGAGATGCGGGAGTGAGGTGAAAGGCCTTCTGGAGAGCCCAGTTCTGTTCTACACTCTTGTACCCACTCCCCAAACACCTCCCAACCCCTCCTAGCCATCCTCAAACCACATCGGACTGGATCTCAGGTATCTGTCGAGAGGATCCCACATTTCTGCCCACCTGGGGTGCCCTGCGAGCTTCTCTGTGAACACCTGCTCCCCCGTGGGCACAGCCTTGCTCTCAGGACCACTGGGTGGAAGGGAAACTGGCGCGGACCGCCCCTCCCTGGGATCTCCCCAATCTTTGTTTAACTGAACTGTAGTGAGGGAGGCATGGAACCCCATGGTTGGGAAAAAGAAGTGAAAAGAACCGGGCTTCCCATTCTCACAGACCCGCCAAGTCCTGGGGAGGAGGAAAGCAACGGACAGGACCCCTCAGCCACCTCCCCTTGACGCCGCATCTGCACGTGGTCCACGGAAGGTCCAGGTAGGAGATACCGTCCGTGGAGCCTAGCGTGGTCCGCCTTTCCAGAGCCCCCGCCGATCCCCGAATAAACCCCACGTTCAGCGTGTCCCCTCACCCCGCACCCAGAGAGGCCGCGCCACAGACGCCCTCTCCGCCCGGCCTCACCTGTGCAGGGAAAGGCGCAAAGCACCAGGCCCAGCGCGCCGCACCTGCCGGGGCAGCGTCCTCCCAGCGCATCGGGTCCCTGGTGCCCGCGGTCGTTGGTGCCAGGCGGGCTGAGTCCCCTCGGGTCCTCTTCGTCGCCGCTCCAGCTCCCGCGGCCGCCCGCGCTGGAGACCTCACAACTTTTCTGAACCGCCGCCTCCAGCTTCCGCCCTTCCCGGGCTCCAGGACAGTCCCCTGTGCTCCACCATCTGCACCGTCGCCGCCCGGATCCAGCGCCCGAGACCGTCCTGGGCGCAGGAGGAGCGAGCGCGGGCGGCGGGGAGGGGAAACCGCGCCGGGGCTGCTGCAGGCGGGCCCGGGGACCGAGAGGAGATGGGGCCGTTCTCGCGCGGGGCTGGAACTGTCTGTCCGCTTGGACCCGCTCCTCTGGCGCGGAAACTCCGCCTTCACAGACTCCCGCAGACTCTGGCCGGGAACCCGGGACGCCGAGAGGGGCCCAGCCCTTCCCCACCTCCCTCCTGGCCGGGGCTCTGGGCAGGTGGTCTGCGCTCCTCTTCCTCTCTAAACGGCGGGTCATATTTGCGGATGCCAGGGGAACTCGTGCCTTCCGAAATTAAAAATCCCATCCAGTGGATTCGGAATCGCCTTCCTGACACACCGAGAGGGAAAAAAAAGCAGCGTGCACGACGGTGTGAACCAGGGGATGTACACGCCTATATATAAACGGACGTGTACCTGCATTTATAAATATGCAGGGAAAGACTCGAACATGCGAAAACACACCAGACACTAATCACGGAATAAAGGGGAATCGTTCACGGTTTACCATTATTTACTTATTGAATTTTTAACACAATGAGCCCGTGCTAACGATTTAGGTGGAAGAGCCCCCCTTCTCCCCGCAGAACTGTTCCCGCAATGACAGGTTTTTAAGTTGGTTTCGTTTGGGCTTTGCACAATGGAGCAGGAGAAATACAAACCTTCCGTTTTCCCCCAGCCTTTCCCGCTGATTTGCACCCAGTGCCCTATCTCTTCTTTCATGAAAGTTGCCTCTGCCAGATTATTTCTGTTCTGACCTGATCTGCAGCGGATAGGAGTTAGAACCTGGCCACTCTCCTGACCCTGCCTCTAATGAATGAGCAGCACTCAGACCCCAGCCTCATCCCCCACCCCCACCCCAAAACCCAGGGCAGCACCCTCTGTGTCTGCTACCCCTGGAGGCAAGGCCCAGTCCCCCACGCACACCTAGGGCTGGCTCAGTGCAACCTCAGAAGGGAAGGCTGATTGCTAGCCAAGTGTCACAGCAGTCTCCCTCATTGTGGCACCCCAGGGAGTCCTGAGCCAGGAAGGCATTTCAAAAGAAAATAGGAATAAATCCTGTGATTAAATGACAATGAAAGAGATAGATGCTAGCAATGAAGAATCAATCTTTGTCTCCAAATTTGGGCACATGAAAATAACGCTCAACAGGACTAAGAGAAGAGGGTTGGGCTTGGACAACCCTCTCATCCTGGGAGTGTGCCCCTGATACGACACATTGCAGAGTTCTAGTCCCAGGCTGGGCTTGATGCCAGCCCATTGGTTTTCTTAGTTAGCTCCATTTGCTTGCAGTGGGGAGAAGACAGCTGTGATAAGATCTCAGCGAAGCCAAGGTGAGGTAGGAATAGCACTGGGTAGTCATAAGATGGAAAAACCCAAACAACAGCTGAAAGGAGAACTACACAAAGAAACCCGGGACAGCTGAAAACCCCAAAGAGGGAGTGAAAACAGCCAAAACCCCAGTCAGGGTGACAGGTCTGTGACTCTTCTGGGCAAACCCAATTAGGGGAGAAAGAGGGCACCAATGGGAGGGGTCCCTAAAATCACCTCTGCATTAGTCTGATCTCACACTGCTAATGAAGACTTTTCTGAAGCTGGGTAATTTATAAAGAAAAGCTGTTTAATGGATGCACAGTTCTACGTGGCTGGGGAGGCCTCACAATCATGGTGAAAGGCAAGGAGGACTAAAGCCACTTCTTACATGGTGGCAGGCAAGAGTGTGTGTGCAGGGGAACGCCTCTTTATAAAACCATCAGATCTTGTGAGACTTATTCACTACCAGGAGAACAGTGTGGGGAAACTGCCCCTATGATTCAATTATGTCCACCTGGCCCCACCCTTGACGTGTGGGGATTATTACAATTCAAGGTGAGATTTGGGTGGGGACACAGCCAAACCATATCATCCTTTTGTTCTGGAACATCTAATGATTGTTCAACTCCCTAATTAAAGAAACACTCATTAAATCTGAATGCTAGGTGGTCCCAGGAGAAGTTGGAAAATATGAAGCAGCAATTTCACATAACTGCAGGAAAGGAGCTGTCAGAATTAGCAACAAGGACAAAGACAAGCCTGGGCTGATAAGACCCCAACAAACAGAGTGGGGGACAAAGCTGGTTGAGACCAGCTGGATCTGACATGGTAATGGACTTGAACTTGACTTATGCCCTACCCTAGACCTAAGTGTACACTCATTACCATCCAAAATTGCAGGCCCACATGCACTGTGACATATTTAGTATAAAAATGGGTGGTATCCCAATTCTAAGAAGTCTGTACATTTTTTTAAGAAAAATCTCATGATTATTCTATCCCCTAATTAGAAGAGCCCATAAAATTATGAGCCAAAACTCTGCTGTGCTCTTCTCATTCTCCCGAGCATGCCTGCACTTCTCTCTTACATGTGTACTTTGCTTTACAGTAAAAGGTTCTTGCCTTTTGCTTTGCTCTGATTTATCCTCAAATTCTTTCTCGCTATGATGTCAAGAACCTGGACACTGCTGGGACTAGGGTCTCACTGGCATCCAGAGACCCTCCTGAGCCCTCTGGCAACAAAAGGGTAGTTGCAAAATGTGAGTTTCAATAGGTCTGCATAGAAAAAAAGATACTGCTGAGAATTTCCCAAGACTCCTTTGACTTGTGTACCCTAGACATGACCTTGGGAAGTAGTTGCAGTTATAAAACAGATGCAGACTGTCTGGTCTTCCTAAAGCAGCAGAGATATGTCATTTTCTCTCTTTCCTTCCCTCCCTTTCTCTGACACACACACACCCACACACACACACACACACACAACACAGACACACACACTCACCTAAATGTTGCTCTCCTCCTCAGTCCACTGAGAAATAAAACATAGGCCATTATTTCCAACTGATGGATTAGGACCTCACTCACCCTTCCTTCCTCCTAGAAGAGAATATGGACAACGAAGCTGTCAAGTTGTGCCCAGAGTCCCCAGCTCTCCGTCTGTGTTTACTTGCTGGTTATCACTTGGTCTGAGTCAAAAGGCGGAGAAGCCATACTAGCAGCGATACTAGCCGATTATCTCTCTCCTGGGTCACTCTGCCCAGCCCCCATGTGAGTTCCCTGGAGTGTGACTAAATGGAGCAGTGCTTCCCGTCTCTCCAGTGGGGCAGGGCACGGTGTGCATCACAGGACCACGTGTTGCATGAATGACTCCTGGGAAGACACACAGTGTCAGCCTCGTTTTAACAATGGAGAGACCGAGAGGCAGACATGTCAAAGTCATCTACCTTCCAATAGACCTGCAGATGCTCTTCTAGGCATAATACTTGAAATAACGTACTCAGTCCTCATGGAAACCCTCAACGTATGTACTCTCATAATGTCAGTTTTACACACAAGAAAATAAATGCTTAAAACATTATTTTAATGTTTTATTAATTATTAATTATTTATTAAATTAAATTAATAAAACATTAATTTATTAATGTTTTATTAATATTTATTTTAATGAAAATTAATGCTTAAAGAAGTCCAGTTACTTACTCTCTCAGGGTCACACAGCTGGTAGGTGTTGAAGCCAAGACTCCAACACAGATAGTCTAGTGTTAGAACTCACGTTTACTAGACAATATATTTATTTATTTGTTTGTTTATTTAACCAACTTACTCAGACACTGAGATGAGGCCTCAGTGTCTCCCAGGCTGGAGAGCAGTGGCACAGTCATAGCTCACCGAAGCCTTGATCTCCTGGGCTCAAGCGATCCTCCCATCCCACACTCTCAAAGCAGCAGGAGCTACAGGTGGGCACCACCATTCCTAGCTACTTTTTTATTTTTAGCAGAGATGAGGTCTCACTGTGTTGTCCAAGCTGGATGCTTTTTTCCCTCAGTTTTATTGAGGTAAAATTGAAAAATAAAAATTGTATATATTTATGGTTTACAGCGGGATGTTTTGATAGAGGTACACATTGTGAAATGATTACCACAATTGAGCCAATTATCATATCCATCTCCTCACCTAGTTACCATTGGGAAGGGCTTTGGACACATTTAAGATCTATTGTCTTAGCAGATTTTACCTACACAGTACACAATTGTTAAGGATAGTCACCATGATATCTAACAGAGCTCCTGAGACGTGTACCCTTTGACCCAGATCCCCTGTGACCTCTGCCCCAGTAGGCAGCTTGGAGCTCAGGTATTTCCAGAAGTTGGTTCCAGCTCTGGACCACAGGACACATCACTGGTCTCTGTTGACTCCCACTTGCTAGCACATTTGTGTCAAGTTTCACTTGCTTCAACTTTTTTAAGTAAACAAAGACAATTTTTTTTTTTGTAACTTTTACTTAACAATACCGAAAAGCCCCTATACCCCTGTGCTGTTCTGGGGTCAATGCTTTCCAGTAAACCAGCCTCTATAGAAACTGATTTTCCATGAAAGGTAGGAGGAACCCAGCTTCCCCAGGTAAGATGCAGTTGTCTTTTTTTTTTTTTTTTTTTTTTGAGACGGCGTTTCGCTCTTGTTACCCAGGCTGGAGTGCAATGGCGCGATCTCGGCTCACCGCAACCTCCGCCTCCTGGGTTCAGGCAATTCTCCTGCCTCAGCCTCCCGAGTAGCTGGGATTACAGGCACGTGCCACCGTGCCCAGCTAACTTTTTGTATTTTTAGTAGAGACGGGGTTTCACCATGTTGACCAGGATGGTCTCGATCTCTTGACCTCGTGATCCACCCGCCTCGGCCTCCCAAAGGGCTGGGATTACAGGCTTGAGTCACCGCACCCGGCTGCAGTTGTCTTTCACCTTATGAGATCAACTTTAAGATTGTTGCCCAAATACCCATTCTTATCACTTGTCCCCGCTCCATCCCGATCTTTTCATGAATGATCATGCAATCATCATCAATATCATTTCTTAGCCCATTCTCTCAGTTTCAAGGTCAGCGAATTGTCTATTTAGATGCACTGCGGCTTAACATGGCTTAATAAAGATTTGTATTAGATTACAAGTAGAATGAACTCAACTTATATTACAAAGAGAATCCATTCACCACACTGATAGTCCCTTTATTCAAGTTGTGTACTTAACCATAATAACTAGCACTAGTATAAGTGCTTATAAACAATGAACACTATTTCAAGTGTTTTTTACATGTATGAACTCATTTATTATTATTATTTTATTTTGATTTATTTGTTTATTTTTGAGACAGAGTCTCAGTTTGTCGCCCAGGCTGGAGTGCAATGGCACAATCTTGGCCTACTACAATGTCGGTCTCCCAGGTTCAAGCAATTTTCTGACGTCATCTCCCGAGTAGCTGGGATTACAGGTACGCATCACATCAAACTAATTTTTGTATTTTTAATAGAGACGGGGTTTCACCATGTTGGCCAGTCTGGTCTTGAACTCCTGACCTCAAGTGATCCCAATATGCTGGGATTTCAGGCATGAGCCACTGTTCCTGGCCAACTCACTTATTATTTGCAACAACCTTATGACATTACTGTGTTTTCTATTTTCTTTAAAGATAAAGAAATTGAGGCATAGAGGATTCAAACAAATTATCTACAAATAAGTCCCAAGATGTTGCCAAAATTGCCCCTGTTGAAAGCCATGAAGTTAGACCTACCACGCTTTTCTGCATTCTGTGAGTAATCTCCACTAGAAAACACTGAGATTCAGAGTAAAATTTTCAATTAGTGCAATATTTTAGTACTTGGAATGATGCAATGGTCATTCCTTCCTTTTTATAAGAAAATATTCTGGCATATTTTCCTCTATAGATTATTTATTTCTTCTAAGCTAAAGCTCAGCCTAGACAGTTCCTCTGGGAACACCAGCTGGTGTGTGGCTGGCAGAGAAAGAAAAAGGAAGGAAAAAAAAATCAAATTTCCTTGTCTGGACCTTGAGTTCTAGGTTAAGGAAATAAGCAAATTCTAAATCCTTGAGTGGCAGCAAACTGAGTTTATGTTACACCCCTTCATGTCATCAACAGAAGAGGCAGTATTTAGTCTCCAAGAGGCACTTGGTGTCTGATTTATGAATAAAGGTTGTGGCGGCCTCCAAGGGTTATGTGTCTTCAGTAAAGAGCCCATAAATAGTGCTGCCATTTAAAATAGCAGCTTTAATGGAGCCCAGTAATCTGAACTTTGACCTCTGTGGCACAAATGGCTTAGCAGTTAGATTGAAGAGCCCAAGAGGGGGAAGCTCAGGCCAGCTGAAACTAGAACAACATAGGGGAAAAAAAGGAAAAAGATTCTTTTGCTCACCCTCCCTCTGTAATTCATGTTGACCGTAAATCATTAGGTTTGACATTATGTCTATTAAATGGTAATAAAACACCCCATGTGTCAGTCAGGGTTTAATCAGAGAAGCAACACTTCTATTCCTATTATGAAATCAGGGATATATTTAGAATGAGAGCTTGTAATATTTGGGGAAAAAAGGCAAATGTTGGAAGGCCCAAGGAAAACCACTAGCCAGTCCTCCTGGAACCCTGGAGCAAGCTGGGGCTGAGTGGATGAGTGGTTGCTTTCAGGGTGTATGGGGAGTAGGCAGGTCCCGCTGCAGAGCGGGCTGTGAAGGGCAGTGCAGGGAACGTCTGTGGAACTCTGTCCTTTTGAGTTGGCGCTTCTTCTGCAGGTCTGCAGTCAGACTTCAGGCAGTCAGACTGGGCCCTTTTTTGGTCAGGACATCTGGCAGTTGACAAGAAGAGCAGGATAAAGGATAAAGAAAAGACTTGTAAATCCCACTGGTCCCTTGGTAGCTCTGAGCTGCCACCTGTATCTGCAATGACCCTCAGTGAGCGGTGACTGTGGTTTCTTTTTGGCCATCCAAATCACATCTAAATTAATTTTGTTGGCCAATCATCACCTGGAAACAAACAAGACAAGAAATTCAGGGAACTATAACTCCAGCTTAACGAGGTTGACTGAGTGCAAAGCTCCTCGTCCACTGCCAAGGCAATGTTCAAAAATGGAACCATCCTCTCCTTGTGAAGCCATTTAAAGACTATGTGGAAGATAACATTCATCCTTTAATAACATAAGGTAAGTGCGTCACTTTTTTTCTAACAATAAAATGATAGCTTTGCATGTAGCTATCTTTGTGGAGAATTTCCATAATGTTCTTGAAAAGTAAGACAGAACCTGCCGAGGACTATTCGACTTCAACATAATGGAGAAACCAGGAAGCGAAAATGCTATTAAGTATTTCTTTTTAAAAAAGATAAAGAACATACTCAGGTGCTGCAAGTCATCTGAGAGCAACCCTGACACATACATATACACAAACACTTCACCTGAGAACAGAACCACATCCCATTTCTGTGTGTCTCAGGCTATCCTTGTGAGAACGCTGGCCTTTTGAAAACGGGAGGTGTGAGGAATTGCAGGAGGCACAGAGGGTTGATTCTGCTGCCTCCTGCTGCGTGTTGAGACCTGATGGAGAAAAAGAGATTGACATTACTTCTTTTTTTTTTTTGAGACGGAGTTTCGCTCTTGTTACCCAGGCTGGAGTGCAACCGCACGATCTCGGCTCACTGCAACCTCCGCCTCCTGGGTTCAGGCAATTCTCCTGCCTCAGCCTCCCGAGTAGCTGGGATTACAGGCATGCGCCACCATGCCCAGCTAATTTTTTGTATTTTTAGTAGAGACGGGGTTTCACCATGTTGACCAAGTTGGTCTCGATCTCTCGACCTCGTGATTACTTCTGTGTATTAACACTGGGCACTGGGGGAAATTATAGCTCTTTAAGTGAATCCCTTTATTTAGCTTATAATGAGTATATCAGTTGTGCTATCGTGTAAAAACCATCAAGGATATTTGTGGTTACGCTATTAAGACTCAAACATTCTAAGCAAAAAAGAATTCACTGAGTCATGAAACTGAGGTTTAGGGATGCTGATAGCTTCAGGTATTTTTTCATCTAGGAGTCAAATCAAATGATCACTTCTCTGATTTAGTGTCTCTCTTCCCCCATCTACTAATTTTGTTTCTCTTTGCATATTGATTCATTTTCTTCTCTAAGCTATTTAGTCCCTCTAAGCCTTCCCTTTCTCATCTTTAAAATGGAAATATAAAAAATGCATACCTGGCAAAATGATTGTGGTAATTCATCGATCATGTATGTACGATGCTTAGCAAAGTCGCTAGAATATAGTGAGTGGTCAAAAATACTGAGTATCGTCATCATAATCATCATCAATGTCATCGTCGTGGTCATCATCACCACCATTACCATTAACTTCGTCATCACCACAGTAAGCTGTGTGTATGTCGCTCTCAAGAGAAGAGCCCAGGGATCCTCATAAGACATCTGCTTGCAGACCACAGAAATTTGTCACTGATACGGTTTGGCTCTGGGTCCCCACTCCACCCAAATCATTGCTTGAATTGTGAGCCCGTGTGTTGGAGGTGGGCCTGGTGGAGGGTGATTGGGTTGTGGGCATTGTTCTAACAGTTTAGCGCCGTTCCCTTAGTGCCGTCTCATGATAGAGTTCTCATGAGATCTGGTTGTTTGAATGTGTGCAGCTCTTCTCTCTTTGCTCTCTCTCTCTCTCCTGCTGGCCATGTGAAGATGGCCCTTTACCTTCTGCCATAAATGTAAGTTTCCTGAGGCTTCCCCAGAAGCAGAAGCCTGTACAGCCCCCAGAACTATGAACCAATTAAACCTCTTTTCTTTATAAATTACCCATTTTCAGGTATGTTTTATAGCAATGTGAGAATGGACTAACACAGTTACTGAAAGTAATCAGCACTAATATTAAAAAAAGAGAGAGATTTTTCAAAATCGAGGGCCATGCATAGTGGTTCACACCTGTAATCCCAGCACTTTGGGAGGCCAAAGCAGGTGGATCATTAGGTCAGGAGATCAAGAGCAACCTGGCCAACACAGTGAAACCCCATCTCTACTAAAAATACAAAAAAATTAGCCAGGCATGAAAGTGGGCGCTTGTAATTCCATCTACTAAGAAAGCTGAGGCAGAAGAATTGCTTGAATCCAGGAGGCGGAGGTTTCAGTGAGCTGAGATCGCACCACTGCACTCCAGCCTGGGTAACGAGAGTGAAATTCCATCTCAAAAAAAAAAAAAAGACAACACACAATAGCTCGTTCCTGCACTCCTGCCTGGGTAACAAGAGTGAAACTCCATCTAAAAAAAAAGAAATGAAAAAGAGAACACTCAATAGCTGAAGGTTTCAGGGGTTTCAGATAAGGCTAATGCTGGAGTCAGAAGTCAGGTCAATTCCACATTCTCCTATTTATTCTGTCAAGATGGGGACCCAGAAACTATTTCATCTCAGCATTTTATAAGGGTTCTCTGTTCTTGGGGGATAAATGCCCAATTCAAAATCCTCTTTCCTTAAGAGAAAAATATTTAATGCCCATTGAACAAAGGAAATTCTCCCTCTCTCTCTCTCTCTCTCTCTCTCTCTCTCTCTCTCTCTCTCTCTCTCTCTCTCTCCACCTCCCCCCCGCCGCCCCGTCTCTCTTCATTGTTCTATCTGTTGTCTACTGATCTTAATGAGTGTGCTGGAAAATACTGTCTATATTTTATTTTTTGAATTATAGGTATAAAAATATGTATCCAATATTGTGTACTGTCATCGGAATTTCATGTGATAAAGGACATTTTTTCTTATGAAAGATATAAAATACAAAATAGCAGAATAGAGAAAATTTCTAGGCAAGAAAGGACTCATAGCAACCTCAATATACTGTTCATTGTACCTATTTGTCTTATCTTCTTCAAAACCTATAAAAATTTTCTAATGTCCATTGCAGACCTGTGAATACAGAAAACCAGACAACTTGTATTAAGAAAAAGGGGGTTTTGGTCTTGGTACTGCCACTTTCTGACCTAACTTTTCTCAATTTTCCTTAGTTCCCTTTATTAAAACTCTTCTTTATCCATCTTCTAGCATGCACATGCACACACACACACACACACACACACACACACACGGGCGCACGCGCAAGAATCCACCCAAGGCTGCCAGCTCATTTCAGGGAGAGAGGCTGCTACATACTCCATAACTATGCAGTTTGTCAGGTACGACAGCATTTGACCTCTAACTTGGTTAAGTCTAACTTTGGACATGAATGAGATAGAAACTGGGGGAAGATAGTGGTGATTCATTGATTTCATCCGATTCTCTGAAATAGGAGAGGAAAAACTACCATAATAGCCAAGATGATTTTCAGGAAGAAGCACCGAAGTAGGAGTTGAGGAGATTTGTCCCCAAGATGCCAAAGTAAAAACCAAAGTTTAAGTAACAAAAACATATTTATTGCCTTAGTCCAGAAACAGCCAGGTTGAAGGGACAGAAACAAATTCCTTCTATGTAGAAATTTATTATTGTTTCCTTACATTTGGAATGATTTGTTGTTGCTGTTGTCGTTTTCCCTACATGGGTCCTGCCCTCCTGACTAAAGCATTCTCCAAATGAGGGAGAGGATAGTACAGAAGACACCTGGTTTGTGTGCTGAGCCTGGCATCAAGGAGGACTGGGCAATGAATTTGCCTTCTGATCTATGGTCGCGGATGAGCTTTCTTTCCTCTGTTAGGATTTGCACAATTTTCCCCTCTTCATATAGCAGAGAGGAGGTTCTCATTCTCAAGCCATCCAGATCAGAGCAGTGACTGCACTCCCAGTGGGTAGTAGTGCTGGGTTTACATATGACAGGACGTTCTTAGGATTTGTATCCATTTTCCTTCTGAAAAGTTATGATACAGCTTTCTAATCCTCCTTGGAGTTTGCAAAGTGTTCTAAAGAAAGCTTCCCTCCTTCCTTCCTTCCTTCCTTCCTTCCTTCCTTCCTTCCTTCCTTCCTTCCTTCCTTCCCTCCTTCCTTCCTGCCTTTCTTCCTTCCCTCCTTCCTTCCTTCTTTCCTTTGTTTCCCACTCCTTCCCTCCCTCCCTCCCTTCCTCCCTTTTTTCCTTCCCCCTTCCCCCTTCCCATTTCCCCCTTCCCCTTCCCCTTTCCCCCTTCCCTCTTCCCCCTTCCCTTCCTTTCCTTCTTTCCTCCATCTCCCTGCAAAATGTTCACAGGGTCAAAAGTGCTTGACAATGGTTTACAGAGCAGACGTTTAAGAGAGAGGCATCCCTGTTAGCTACACTGACCAAGCACCAGCTCTGTGCTGAGTGCTGCTTTAACCACAACCTCTCATTCTTGTTCAACGACAACAACCTTGCTCATCCCGTTTTAGGGATGAGGAAAGTGAGCTTGGTGTTCGAGAGCTTGAGGCGTACTCAGAGACACAGTGCTGGAGCTAGGATCTAAGCCACACAGTCTGGCTCCAGGTCCCAAGTGCTTGAGACGCCACAGCACAAAATGAAGTGCTAAGGTCACTTCAAGCCTGATGCAGGGAGGTATTGGAGGAAAGTGACTTGAGTCATCTTTGCACCACAGACGACTGACCTGTGGCTGATTACTCTGCCAGGGAGATTATTTTCCTCTCGCTGCCTCACTACCAGGTGGTTTTTAGAGTTCCAAGTGATAAAGAGAAAGAAATCACTCTAGCAGGTAATCACACGCATTCGTATGGAAGCATTCCCTGGGATTCAGAGGTGCATCAGTAATGCCTGTAGCTGCAAACCAGAGGAAATGAAACTCAGAAAGCCTTTCATGGCATGGAGCATTGGAGCCTGACTATCAGGAAGTATCATGGGGCCAGGCATGGTGGCCCATGCCTATAATCCTAGCCCTTTGGGGGGCTGAGGGGGGTGGATCATTTGAGGTCAGGATTTCAAAACCAGCCTGGCCAACACAGTGAAACCCCATCTCTACTAAAAATACAAAAATTAGCCAGGCGATAGAGGCATGCCTGTAATCCCAGCTACTCAGTTGGCTGAGGCAGAAGAATTGCTTGAGCCTGGGAGATGGAGGTTGTGGTGAGCTGAGATCAGGCCACTGCATTCTAGTCTGGGTGACAGAATGAGACCCTGTCTCAAAAAATTAAAAAAAAAAGAAGTATCATGGCAGGGTAGTTTGAAAATAGGCTGATTGATAACAGCTCAAAAGTATCAAATAGGTTCAGATTCTTTCTGTTTTTGTGTTGCTATCTTCCTCTTATTGACTAGGTCCTTAGGCTGGCTCCCCTACGGTTAGCAGAATGGCTGCTCATGTTCCAGAAATTTTGTCAAACTGACAGGTGTTCTGAGTATTTCCTTTTATCAGTAAGAGAACTTTTTTAAAGGAAATTGCCAGCAGATGTTCCTTTGTGCCCAGCAATAAACCAGTCAGTGGCAAGGGTGGACACCATGAGTGACTTAGACAATTCTGTATTTACCTTTGAGCCAAGGATGCGATCACCTTCCATGAAGGGTGAATGGACTTTGGTTAGAAGCCAATTTTCCTGCCTTGTGAGTTAAATAAGTTAGAAGCAAGGTGTAGAACAATTTGGAGTTCACCTTTGGCTGTCCTTCTGTTGTCGCCGTGACACAGTCTCCATTCCCTGAAACACACAGCTGAGGCATGTTTTGCACACCAGCGGGACCTACCAGGTGATCTGCTGCCCGCAAACCCAGTGAGTTCTCAAAAGGCTGGATAATTTCTCTTACCCAGACCAGATCCACTTTGGACAGTGAAAAATTCATTCATCATTTAAGTTGCCACAGCTAATTTTTTTTTAAAAAATCTACCAGGAACACTTAAAGATACTTTTCTATCGGTGTCTCTTGAGAAAACCCAGTGATTACTCATGAATTTGGGTAGTTCTGCACTGGATTTACACTACAGATAATTGGGAAGAACATGTCTTCATTGAGTGGAATTTTGGCGTCAATCTACTCCGTAGATGCATACCTGGGACCCTTCTGCTTGTGTGGGATGCATGGTATGTCTCTGGCAGAACATCTTTGGGATTTGGATTGTAGTCAAGAAATGTCTAGGCACATGTGCTGTGTTCTTCTTTGAACATTTTCCATCTTTATTTCCTTTTTGTGAAGAAAAGGAGCTTGCTATGTTACCGGGGCCACATATGCTTTTTCTTTTTCTGTTGTTTATTTTTTATTTTTATTTATTTATTTATTTTTGAGACAAAGTCTCACTCTGTTACCCAGGCTGGAGTGTAATGGCATGCTGCTGGCTCACTGCAACCTCTGTCTTCCAGGCTCAAATGATTCTCCTGCTTCCGGCCTCCCAAGTAGCTGGGATTACAGGTGTGCGTCACCATGCCTGGCTAACGTTGGTCAGTCTGGTCTCGAACTCCTAACCTCAAGTGATCCGCCCACCTCGGCCTCCCAAAGTAATGGAATTATAGGCATGAACCACCGTGTCCAGCCCACATGTGTTTTTTTCTATCAACAATTTTGAAAAAGGGAGGGAAGGTTATATGTAACCAGATTGCTGAGTATTGGGTCTGCTTGGTGACTATAGGCCTTCAGTGAAAAGGGATGTATTTGATTATGGAAACACCAGGAGTTGTTCTGGAGAAACTGGTTTAAAAGCTCAACATGTGAGTTTTGCAAATGTAGCCCTAAGAATTTAAATCAGTACCATCTTTCCTACCCTTTTCTTTAGGAAAATACACGATGCATTCAGAAAGCCTCCAGGCCTTGAGTCTGCCTGCTTTCCAATTGCACATTTACTGCCTATCAACAAATTGATGGCCAGTGTCAGCCGTAATTATCCTTGGATCTTGGTTGTAATTTTATCCTGAGGCGAGAATCTCTGCAATATCATTAATTACTCTTGGGCTCTTACAGAATATTCTAAGATATTTCATAAGAAAGCTTGTGTTTGGGGAATTAAATACAGTGCTGGATATTTATGTG
Source organism: Callithrix jacchus (assembly GCF_049354715.1). Lineage (NCBI taxonomy): Eukaryota > Metazoa > Chordata > Mammalia > Primates > Cebidae > Callithrix > Callithrix jacchus. The sequence continues at coordinate 129,907,947 of NC_133510.1, read as the reverse complement.
TTTTAGAAAATATTCTTTTCTTTCTTTAAATGTCAGCTTTTCTAGTGCATGACTTCATATTTGTTTATAGGTCATGGGCTATAAAATTTCAGCCTATGTAGCTCATAAAAGTTTGGTCAAATTAGTTTAAAATAATGTGTTGGGTGAACATAAGAATTTAAACTGAAATGTCTTTTTTCTTTTATGTTTAGAAGTAGAGAGGAAGGGTATGTTAATAAATGTAATAAAGTTTATTATAATGCTGAGCAAAATCCGAGATGTATCTTGTGATCTCAAATAATCTTTGGCTTCTTTTTGAGAATAAGGTCAAGTATCAAACAGAGACCAGACAAGAGGTACCATTGCTTCTGTTAGTCTGACCTCATGAGGAAAAACAGTGTTGGTAGAAGGATAGAGTCTCCACTAGGACCTAGAGTCAGAGAAAAAGCCTTAGGCTTCTGCTTGACAAATTTCTTAGCCCTCCATCCCTCCCTTCTCCCTTCCTGCCTTCCTGGCCTTTACCCTACATGGCTTTGTCCTCTGTCAGTGTTTCCAATGAGCATATAAGCCCACACTCCTTATATAGATCATTATTTAGAGGAAACTTCCAAAGTGAAAGCAGCCTCTAGCCAAGAGACCAAGAGCTATCTTTGTTATTTAAGCTAGTCCTTCATTTCCTGGACCTTGGATAAGTCACTCGACCTCTGGGTGCCAGTTGGCGCAACCACCAAATAAAGTGATTGCTTCTGGCTCTAACATGCTGTGATCCGTTTCTGTAAATAAGTGACTTAAATGCCTCCTAAGATTAAAGGAATTTGCATTTTTGCTTCAGATGGAATTATAACCTTCAGATATAATTAGAGTGTTCGAATTTAACACTTGAATTCCTCAATCCCTTATATTCTACATTATTTTAAGGCTCCCACTTCTACCCTGGAAATCTTTTACAAACTGTGATTCAGGGTGGTGCAGAGGGAATGAATCACAGTGGTCTCCATTTCTGACAACCCAGGCCTGCAAGGGTTGATAGATCTAAAACGAAGATGTATCTGATATATTTGCATGTAAATTGGAGCTCTGTCCTTCACTCTCCGTGGCCAGTGTGCAAGATGCAGCGACCGAGTTAGGCTTGCATTATTTGGTTCATGCTGTGGCTCGGAGATGAAACCCAAACCATGTACACTCGAGGTGAGAAAGTTCAGAACCAAAGAAAGCAGATCCAGAGATGTTATTTGAGTGGAGGGGATGGGGACAGGTACAAGGCCTGAAATGAGTAATGTCCATTTCACCATCTCTGCTTCCATCCTGTCTTCCTTCCACGTGGCAGTATCTTCGGGGCAAGGCAGGGAATGTGTCTGCTCATACTCCCACAAGGTTCTAGTCATCACTGCCTGCACAGAACCTCAGCACATCTCAATGCAACACAGCTTTCTGGGCTCTGAGCTTCACCTGTGCCTAGGAACGCTAACCTGCATCAAGGGCTCACTAGGGAACAACTTCACATTCTCCATTCTAACCTCTGGATACCTCCTCCTCAATTCTCTCCCTTGCCAATGGTCCTTCCTCCTCCTGTATTGAGAATTCACGCACAAAATTCGCCTTAGAACTTCTATATCCTCAAGTTATGTTTCCCAGAGTCATTGCTGTGTTTTTAAAAAAAGATGTTTAGAAAATGTCCGAATCAACAGAATACCACATGTTCTCACTCATAAGCAGGAGCTAAATGATGAGAACGCATGGACACGTAAAGGGAAACAATGCACACTGGGTCCCGCTGGAGGGTGGAGGGTGGGAAGGTCCTACTGGAGGGTGGAGGGAGGGAGGAAGGAGAATATCAGGAAGAAGAACTAGTGGGTCCTAAACTTAATACCTGGGTGATAAAACAATCAGAAACTGTCCAAACCAGGACAATTTGGAAAGCAACTGGTCTTTGAGGTATTTCTGAGGAGAAACACATCGAGTGGGGTCACTGGTCCCCCACACTTGAATTTGCATCAAAGTTAAACAGAGCCACTTTGTCCTCCCCAATTTCGGCTCTGAAAATGTTCTTTACATCATTCAAGTCCTTTAACATTAGAAGGTGTGAGAGCATGTCAGGGTTAAAATTCACATTGACATAGATTCATTTTACTTTTTATAGCTAGGGGTACTCTGTGCCAGGTAGAATTCATTTTATGCTGTTGAGCAAAGTACCACTTTGGGCTACCTGGTTCTATGCATTTTATATTTGTAGAAGTTTACATTCATATTTGCTATAGTTGATGATTTGGCAATAAATAATCAATGACAAATAGAATAATTATCATACGTCTACAGTGTGTCAATTTGCCTCCTAGTCTGCAAAAGGTACAGTCTTGTTCTACATCTACAAGAGATATAAGTCAAAACGCAACACACAACACAAAACTATTTTGTTTTCCAACAATTGAAATGATTTCTAGCCTTGGTATTGGCTGAAGAGAGCATGTTAAGAGTATTTTTACCTAAAGTGATTTTTTGTCATTGTAATTATGTTTACCTTCATAAATAAACTAAAAATGTTGTTTTTCAGATTGTTTGATTAAAACAAAGCATTATCCACATGGCTTGTAAACATTTTAAAATTATAATGTAAGAAGTGGAGGTGGCCAGGCACAGTGATTCACACCTGCAATCTCAGCTCTTTGGGAGGCCAAGATGGGAGGATCACTTGAGGTCAGCAGTTTGAGACCAGCCTGGCCAACATGTGAAACCCTGTTTTTACCAAAAATATAAAAATTAGCCAGGCTTGGTGGCATATCCCTGTAGTCCCAGCTACTCAGGAAACTGAGGTGCCAACTCACTTGAACCCAGGAGGCGAAGGGAAGGTTACAATAAGCTGAGATTTTACCACTATACACCAACCCAGGCAACAGCATGAGACCCTTCCTGAAGAGGAGGAGGAGGAGGAAGAAGAAAGAGGATGAGGAGAAGGAGGAGGAGGAGGAGGAGGAGGAGGAAGAGGAGGAGGAGGAGAAGGAGAAGGAGAAGGAGAAGGAGGAGAAGGAGAAAGGAGGAGGAGGAGGAGGAGGAGGAGGAAGAGGAGGAGGAGGAGGAGGAGAAATGGTGCTAAGATGCCCAATGAAATTGCATATGGTGATATGAATGAGTTTTGTAATTTCACATGCTCTATTGTGCCACCTGGAACATACAACACATTATGGTAAGAACTAATGAGTCTATCTATAATCATGTTTTGAATCATTCAGGCTTCTTTCTGTCCAGCTACCTAGTATCTGTGGCTGGGCCAGTGATGGGGCTTGGAGGATTTGCAGAAAAATGTTAACATAGCCAGGGACTGCTCTTAAAGAGATTTACTTGATGGCCATTGACTGGTGTCTGGGTACTTTGCGCTTGAGGTATTCCCTAGGCAGCAATAAGGACTCACCGTTTATAGAACATTTATGCCCATCATATGGCTTTTGCTGAACATCTGGTTTCTTTCTGTGAACCTGAAATTTGGACATGTGATTGGCAGAGTGCCCAAGTGAGCAAGTCCAGATAAAAGCCTTGGGCTTCCCTGGGCAGAATCTTGTGAACATTTTGCAGAAAAGCTCACTCTGTGTAACTCTCATAAGGGAGGAAGAAAGCATGAGGAAGCCTGCCTATGAATTCCTCCAGACCCCCCCTGGGTCTTTGTCCCTTACAATCCGTCTGTGTTGCCTAATTTTGCTGCTGTAATAAATCTTAGCCATGAGTACAACTCTATGCTGAGCCCCTCGAGTATTTCTAGTGACTCTCTGGACAGAAGGGGGGTATCAGGGTCCCCAACACAGAGGGGACCACTCCAGAAAGTGAGCATGGTTACTGCTCAGAACCCCACAAACAACATCAACCTCAGGGGGTGGTAGGACGTCAAGATCTGAGCAGAGGAGAAGAGTCTTTGGGAACCCCCGTCTGTGATTTGCATTCTGTACTGGCAATGGAAAGGTCATAGAATCCAATGAGGTATGAAATGGAAATGCTACATGAATAAAGTAATAGATGAATGTAAAACGGTGTGGTTTTGCTGGGTCTGGTTATGGTTTGATGGATTCTAATGGAAAACAGAGTAAAACTTATGACAGGTCTGAGTATGTACAAAATATTTCACTTGAACTTTTGTCTTCTGAGGTGAAAAACTGCTAAAATGTGCAAAATATTGCATTTGTTTTCAATTAAAATGTTAGTTGAAATGTGTAGATATTTTAAAGAGAAAATATTCCTTTTGTTTGAGATGGAGTCTTGCTCTGTCGCCCAGGCTGGAGTGCAGTGACACAATCTCAGCTCACTGCAACCTCCACCTCCCAGGTTCAAACAATTATTCTGCCTCAGCCTCCCGAGTAGCTGGGATTACAGGCACGTGACAGCACACTCAGCTAAGTTTTGTATTTTTAGTAGGGACAAGGTTTTGTCCTGTTGTCCAGGATGGTCTCAATCTCTTGACCTTGTGATTTGCCCACCTCAGCCTCCCAAAGTGCTGGGATTGCAGGCATGAACCACCGAGCCCAGCATCTTTTTATCCCAAATTCCACTAATTATTAGTAATTACGAATAGGAGATACATTATTGTCATGTGAGGTTTATTCCACTGCAAAAATATCCATATTAGAAATGTATAATATCTGACGCCCCAGGCAGCTACCTGTGCCTGTGGTACCTTTGTAAAGTTAGAAAAGGCACCCCTTCCTTAAAGAGTTTGACTGCCATCGTTCAGAAAATGGTTATACTCAACACTGTGCCATTTTTCATTAGATGTAAGATGCTAGTATCGGCCAGACTTTTATTTTATATACCACTAAGAAAAACTAATGCTGCCTACAAGATGAATTAGTTGTAAGATGCCTCCTCGTTGAAGATAATTGATGAAATATAACTAAGTGAAGCTTTGATGAAATATGTGAATGTTGTTGTGTTAAGACACACTCCTCTGCATGTGTGCGCCCTGCTAACTTCCCAGCTCTTATCTTCAATACCGTGTGCCTTTCAGAATATTGACATTCCTTAATTTATCAAACACCTGAGCACAGAACGTAGGCACCAGAATCCCAAATCCTACTAAAAGTCACAAGTATAACGAAACCCAGATCACAGAGTGGAGCCCACGTTCTGTAGCAGCCAGTACCGGGAGTGAGAACATATCCTTCAACCTGCAAGGGGGCAGTCCTGGGTCTGCAGCTTCCTAATTGTGTAGCATTGGGCTAGTCACAGCACCTCCTGAGCTCGGCGTCTTTCGCCTGAGAATGGCGATCATAACACACAGCTCAGAGCTGATTCATAATTTTCTGGGTTCGTGAAGGCTCTATCTGTGCTTAATAAATGCCAGTTCTATTTTACTCATTGAGAATTATTTCTAAACCGTCCAAAAGTGTTTTACTTGCTGATCTCCAAGAAATGCATGAGAAAACAAAAAGCCTTGTGTATAAAATGGGACATTTTGAGGGTGGAACTCTCTGTGCTGGCTTCAAGCTGCTACCTCAGCGCCGGACCTACCCTTTCATACCCTGATATCAGGGCTGGAGCTCTGCAAACTGCACCTTTGCTTTGACAGCTGCTTTCTGTTGGGCTCTGGCATTGGGGGCACTAGGGAGACCTTGAGGCTGGAAGGGAAAAGGGGGCTTGCTTTTCGTGGCTTCCCTGCTGTTCCCCTATACCACCCCAGCAAATGGCCCTGTATGCTGGCAGCACTCATCGATCCCAGCTTCCACCTTCTTCCTCCTTTCCAAGGCTAGCCTCAGCACAAGCTTCAGTGACATCAGGATCCACGGGGCAATCTCACCTTCTCAACATCTGGCTCTCAGCTCCCTGGAGACCTTCTTCCCAGCTCTTAGGGTGGTGGACTTTCTTCTGAATGATGGGTCTTCGCTTTGCATAGTCCTCCAAGCTTTTAGGATCCAGTATAACTGTTTGTGTGTGTGTGTTTTTTTTTTTCTTGAAAGTTAAATAAAATATTTTACTTAAAGAGGCCTCTGTGTACAGCAAATGCTAGATTCATTTCACTCATTCATGGCACCTTTAAGAAAAAATTGCCGGTATTTTATGTGCTAGCATTCAAGGCATATTAGAACATAAAACATTCTTATTTAATGTGGAATATTTGTAGGAGGATCTGAGTGATTTTTACAGTAGATTCATTAAAAGTGATATTACAGAGGTTTTATGGAGGAAATGCATTATTATACCCATGCAGATACATCATAATCTATATTGGAATGTAGCAGGAAACTGTTTGAAATATAAAATAATAGTCCATTAGCTTTGCGAAATGTAAAAATCACATAACTAAAAGAAATTTATTGGCTTAAGTGAATACTGGTACAAAGCAAGAAAAAAAATGCCAAGAAAAATACTGCTAAGTAGATTCTTATCCCTTATTTGTGGTCTATAAAAGCAAATGGCAGCACTGCAGTTCAGGAAATATTGGTGACTAAAAAGCAAGTCTCAACATAAAATTGGATGAAATAAGAACAAATGCCTTTACTTGAAAGCAAAGGAAATCAAGCAGCAACAACAACAAAAAACTATAAATGTCACTGAATTCCCACACAGATTGTGTTGCATGTTGACAATCCAATATTTCTGTATAAATCAGTAGTACAAAACCTGTAAAAAAAATGAAGGTACCCCAAAGTCATTCTCATGCATGCAGTAAGAGCCAGTATTTGCCTGGCCACAAGTACACAAACAAGCCGCAAAGGGGAAAGATAATTCTCATAGAAACTGGCCTGAACCATAGTTTTAAGAGCTTTTCAGAAATTCCATTCCTATTTGAGCCATAGTTTCTGGCAGTGATAAATTTACATCTAATAAGAAAGTAGTACTGATTATCTGGGTGGCTAATCCCTTATTTCTTATGTAAAGAAAAGCAGGCTGGGAGCAGTGGCTCATACCTGTAATCCCAGCACTTTGGGAGGCTGAAGCGGGTGGATCACCTGAGGTCAGGAGTTCGAGATCAGCCTGGTGGAACCACTTCTCCGCTAAAAATACAAAAATTAGTCAGGCCTGGTGATGAGTGCCTGTAACCTCAGCTACTCAGGAGGCTGAGGCAGGAGAATCGCTTGAACACATGAGACAGGTTGCAGTGAGCTGAGATTGTGCCATTGCACTGCAGCCTGGGCGACAAAGTGAAACTCTGCCAAAGAAGGAAGGGAGGAAGGGAGGGAGGGAGGGAGGGAGGGATAAAGAAAGAAATAAAGAAGGAAAGAAAGAAAGAAAAAGAGAGACAGAAGGAAGGAAAGAAGGAAAGGAAAAGGAAAAAGGAAGGGAGGGGAGGGGAGAGGAAGGAAGGGGAGGGGAGGGGAAGGGAGGGGAGGGGAGGGGAGGGGAGGGGAGGGGAGGGGAGGGGAGGGGGGGGAGGGGAGGGGAGGGGAGGGGAGGGGGGGGGGAGGGGAGGGGAGGGGAGGGGAGGGGGGGAGGGGTGGGAGGGGAGGGGAGGGGAGGGGAGGGGAGGGGAGGGGAGGGAAGGGGAGGGGAGGGGAGGGGAGGGAAGGGAAGGGAAGGGAAGGGAAGGGAAGGGAAGGGAAGGGAAGGGAAGGGAAGGGAAGGGAAGGGAAGGGAAGGGAAGGGAAGGGAAGGGAAGGGAAGGGAAGGGAAGGGAAGGGAAGGGAAGGGAAGGGAAGGACCTGAGAATGGAAATCATCACTCTTTTCCGTGATGTTTTATGTCTCCATTTTCTGCCACCAGGGGCAAAAGATATTACCATGGGCTATAAATCCACTATTCCTCTTCCCTTTCCTGTTGGGCTTTCAATAGGCTTAATTCACTAGACATGGGGCAAATATGTTGTGTTTTGGTAAAGATGAATTTTGGTTGCTGGCAAATATGGTAGCTCCTTACAAAGTGAGCCGTGATCAGAGACAGCGTGAGCTAGCAGGACAACACATCACTGTTAGCTACTCCAAATTCTATTTGATTCAGCCCCAGTAAAAATACAAGCTGATGACAAGAACTCAACATTTTGTTTTATATTTGTTGGACAGAGCATTTGAGAACAATTTTTTAAACATATTTTAAGTTCTGGGGTACATGTACAAAAAGTGCAGGTTTGTTACCTAGCTATACAGCTGCCATGGTGGTTTGCTGCACCCATCCACCCGTTATCTACATTAGGTATTCCTCCTAATGCTCTCCCTCCCCCAGCCCCCAACTCCTGACGGGTCCTAGTGTGTGATGTTCCCCTCCCTGTGTTCACGTGTTCTCATTGTTCAACTCCCACTTAGGAGTGAGAACATGTGGGGTTTGGTTTTCTGGAGAACACAGTTAAGAAGGTACTAACACAAATGTTTTCAAGGGTATTCCTCATTGCTACTTAGCCTTTGTTTCCATAGGGAGCAGGGAAGCTTGTCACGACAGATTTGTCATACTTAATTGGTCGGTATCATGGCATCATAGCTTTTGAGTTTTTCTCTGTTTATATAGGAAAATAAATTTTTCATTACACTGAAAGTTCATTTTAATTGTTTCAAGATCTTTTGGCTTTATTATTGAGACTATGAATGTTTATTATAGAAAACGACATTTGGAAAACTTTGTTCACTGTAATTGGAAAGCAAGTTTGCCATCAAAGGCTGATTAAACCCAACAACTATTTCATTAAACCACTGACTCTTCCTTTAGTTTACACAGCCAAGAGAAAAGAGATTGAACTGAATCTTTTCCTTGACCTCAAGAAATGAATGACTTTCACAGGTAAAAAGCATGGACCGTGTCTGACCATTTAAACAGTCAATTCACCTTCTCCATGAGACTCAGTGAATTAAGAATATTTTCAACCCCTTTCTGACTCTTCAAGAAGAAAGAGGGCGGTGAACATGCCTTTTATATAGACTTCCTGCTGTTTATCTTTTCAGTCCTTTAGATATGTCCTTCTGCTGTTTCTCTTTTCTGCCCCTGAGAAGCTTCCCCTGATACCTCTCACTGGAAGATTTGATTGTATTGGAAGAGGGAAGGTATCTCACAGGAGATCAGTATGGTTTTTGCCTTGTATCTGTGCTATTCATACCTCATTTCCCATTTTGTATTCTGTTGAGTGCAGAATCCAGGGACAAGTCACCTTGGCATTCTCATCTTGCACAGAACAGTGCCTTGAACATAATAAGTAGTTGGAAATTGTAACTTGAATGCATGGCTATCCTACCACAAATTATTCTTTAGTGTCCATCTTTTAGGGGTATCATGGAAAATCAGGATTACGCATCACTCATGATAGAACCCATCCCACCCTCTGTGCTCATTTTCCAGGTCTCCTGTATCAGTGGGTGGCTCTGCCTTGCATTCAGTGCTAAAAATCGGAATTCTCCAGTGAGAGTTCTCTCATCTCATGGCCAAGTCCAGCCATAGTCTGCTGTCTCTACCTCATAAATATCCTTCAATTCCAGCCTTTTGCACAATTTCCAGTTCAAACTAACTAGTATCTCTCAATTCAACCTTTGTTCACTTCTGGATTTCTCTTACATCACCCAAATCTGATTATAGTATTTCCTTACTTAACATCTTTCTACGGCTCACAACTTGCTGTTCTAAAATGACCTCGATTTGTCCAATAGCTGAAAAGACTTAGCATGTCCCAGCCTCTGCCGACCTCTCTGGCCTCATCTCACCTTACACTCATTCTCGAGAACCTTTGTTTGTTTTGTTTTTGCAGAGAAGCCATTGGGATTTATTTGTCAGTTCTTGAAAAGCACTGGACTTCTCATCCGGGGCCTCCGCATGTGTCATTTCTTCTTGCTGATTCCCTTTTCATAGAGTGTTCTGTAACTCATTCATCAAGTTAATTTCACTTACTTAAAACAATTTCAGAACAAATGTCACTTCCTGAATGGATGATCATGATTATTCAAATTTGTTTTGACTCTCCTGTCATATCTTTGTTCCCCTAGGTTTGATCTTATATGTGCCTACTGCATCTGTGATTCAATAACTCATTTTTGGTTAGTTGCATATTATGTATTTTCATGGCTAGAATATAATTCTTTGTCCGAGATCCTAACAGTAGGATATATATCTTACCAGATAGATAGATAGAGATACATGCTACTATATATATGTGTGTATATATGTATATATATATATATATATGTATATATGTGCATATATGTATATATCATTCTATATATTCTATACATAGTAGGATACACACGCTGACATAAAGGAAGAACACACACACACACACACAGACACACAAATATAAGAACAAACATTGTTTTTATCCAGGTTCTTAATACCATAGATTATGAATTTTTATAATGCGTATTTATTCTTCTGTCACTCCCCGGCACCCCAAACATGTGGGAGGCTGTTCTTGGCCATGGGTTTTGGGTGGTAAGGAGATAAATATTGTCCTTAGCCTCCAGGGGCTCATAATCATTCAACTAAATTTGCTTAAAATGAACCTTATCTGCCAATATGTGTAGATGAAGTATATCTAAAGCTGTGGCTTGTTAGGAATGGGCTTAGAAAGTGTTGGGTTGAGAGGCTAAAACAGTATGTCAGTTTCTTTTTTTTTTTTTTTTTGAGACGGAGTTTCACTGTTGTTACCCAGACTGGAGTGCAATGGCACGATATCGGCTCACCGCAACCTCCGCCTTCTGGGTTCAAGCAATTCTCCTGCCTCAGCCTCACCCTCCCGAGTAGCTGGGACAACAGGTGCGACCAACATGCCCAGCTAAGTTTTGTATTTTTTTTTTCCTTTTTTTTTTTATTGCATTTTAGGTTTTGGGGTACATGTGCAGAGCATGCAATCCAGTTGCATAGGTACACACGTGGCAGTGTGTTCTGTTTGCTTTCACCCCTTCACCCACATTTGGCGTTTCTCCCCAGGCTATCCCTCCCCACCTCCCCCTCCCACTGGCCCTCCCCTTTGCCCCCCAATAGACCCCAGTGTTTAGTACTCCCCTTTCTGTGTCCTTGTGTTCTCATTTTTCATCACCCGCCTATGAGTGAGAATATGCGGTGTTTCATTTTCTGTTCTTGTGTCAGTTTGCTGAGAATGATGTTCTCCAGATTCATCCATGTCCCTACAAATGACACAAACTCATCATTTCGGATTGCTGCATAATATTCCATGGTGTATATGTGCCACATTTTCCCAATCCAGTCTATCATCAATGGGCATTTGGGTTGATTCCAGGTCTTTGCTATTGTAAACAGTGCTGCAATGAACATTCGTGTGAATGTGTCCTTATAGTAGAATGATTTATAGTCCTTTGGGTATATACCCAGTAATGGGATTGCTGGGTCAAATGGAATTTCTATTTCTAAGGCCTTGAGGAATCGCCACACTGTCTTCCACAATGGTTGGACTAATTTACAATTTAGTAGAGATGGGGTTTCACCTTGTTGACCAGGATGGTCTCGATCCCTGGACCTCGTGATCCACCCTCCTCGGCCTCCCAAAGTGCTGGGATTACAGGCATGAGCCACCGCGCCCGGCCTCAACAGGAATAGTTTTATCGGTTCCTTAATGCCACAGTTATTATTATGCATGCCCAAATAACATCAAATCTTACAAAAACTGAAATAATTATTCCGGAGTTAGCAGTTGACAGGAAGTTTTTTCCTCAGTAATGACTACAATCTAATTGTCCATATTTTCTCTTTAAGCCTTGTATTAGCCTGTTCTCATGCTGCCAGTAAAGACAGACCTGAGACTGGGTCATTTATGAAGGACCCAGCATGCTGGGTCCATAGCTCAGCATACTGGTGAGGTCTCACCATCATGGTGGAAGATGAAGGAAGAGCAAAGGTGTATCTTATATTTGGTTGGCAGGAAAGTGTGTGCAGGGGAACTGTCCTTTATAAAACCATCGTATCTCCTGAGACTTATTTATTATCATGAGAACAGCACTGTAAAAGCCCACCCCCACGGTTCAATTACTTCTCACCAGGTCCCTCTCCTGACACATGGGGATTATGGGAATTACAATTTAAGATGAGATTTGGGTGGGGACACAGCCAAACCATATCAAGCACTTTAGAGTGATTATTTAAGTCAACTCACGATGAAAACATAACGCGATACACAATATTCACAAAATTCAAGCTGTAAGCCTGCCTCTTTCAATAGACATAAACAAAGGAAACCCAATGAAATATTAATGGTAAGTAATCATCAAAGCACACGGGAGCCCTGCACACAGTAATTGGTCCTGGCCCTGCCATGAGTCAGCCAACCTCCAGGGCTCTAAAAGGAGAACTTCTGCAACTTCCAGCCAACTGCACAGTGGCACAGAGCCCTTGTCTGGAACCTCGGCTGCTTCAGGATTAGAAATAATCAAATGGATCCTGAGAATGGGTCTTGTGAGCAGAGAGTAAGTGAATTAAATGAATTCTTCTTGCCGAGATTGAATGTGCGAATCTGGACTGTCTGTGTGTGCAAAAAAGGAGGATGAGGTGTGATTAACAGAAGATAAGTCAGCTGTCTATAAGTAGTATATTTTCAGATGATTTTTAAAAGATTGTTTTTCACCATGCATATTTTTGTAATAAAAAGTCATTTGAATTAATAAAAGAAGATACTACTAAGTAAGTGAAAATTGAGCAATGAGCCGATGGGATAGTGATGCTCAGGTCACCAGCTTTGGCCTGAAAATAATTTCCACTCAAAGCCCAAGCCTATATGGCTGCCGTAATCCCCAAGAATATATAAGGATAAGGGGAAAAAATGGAACAAATGGCATCACCATTTTTAAATGTTACGGTATGTCCTGGGCTGTTTCTCTAATAAGGAAAAGCTGCAGTGTCTGGTGTCAGACATCCATCCCACCTCATTCCCTCCCTTCTCTTGGGCCACCTGTCACAGTTATGCCCCCAGCCAGTCTTCCGCATAAGCAGTCCTGCCAGTTGCTACCTGAAATGGAACTGAGAGGCCAGATTCCAGATTCATTTTCCAGGACGAGGCCTCAGTGAGCTTAGAGGACATTCACCAAAATGGTGGTTCTCTCTGCCTGGAAAACAACATCCCACCTCGGGCTTATGTTACACCCCAGAGTTTTGTGTGTGATGACAGTGCCATTCATCCATTCAGGGGACACTCTGGGATCACAGAGCCCCACTCCCACTTTTCCCTGGAGATAGTCTTGCCCATAAAGGGAACTAGATAGATCAGGACTTGAGGATTCTGTGGTGATTATAAAGCCTGGGAATTTTGTGTGCAGGAGACTGGACCTATCGGTGTCCAGCACTAGAGGGAGGGCACTGGGAAGGGAGGTGATCCTTTCACAACCAAGGGCTTGGGGTCAGGGCAGGACAGCATCCACTCTCCCCTCCCTGTAACCCCCTCCACACATTCTACCAGCAGTGTGACCTTGGGCAAGTTACCTACCCTCAGTTTGTCTCATCCATAAAATGGATACTTCACATGACATATATCTCAGGGGAGATGTGAGGATGAAATTAGCCCACGTGTGGAGAATGACTGGGTCAGTGGCTGGCATGCACAGAGCAGTCAGTAAATTCGTTTGGCAGCCAGTGTCATCACTGTCACTCCTCTCCTGTGTCCTGTGCTTGCTCATACGTGGATGGTGCCTCTGGTTGCTGTTGCAGTGAGAATTAGCAATGAAGGATTTAGCTTCTACAAGCTCAAGTTCAGCATTTCCTAGGAAAATTAGAATTTTAAAGAAGCAGTCTCCTGTGGACCCAAAATGAATGGAATATTAATTCTGCCAGATTTGTGTTAGACCTTGACTGTTACCAAGAATTTAAGTTTCACATGATTGAATTTACTAATGTGCAAAGTAAGGGTACTGATCTGAACCTGTGGGATCTGCCAAATTTTAAAAATGGAAGGGTGAAGGTCTGACAGGGTTCGGTAGATAAGCTGTGGGGTGAGAGGCAAATGCGTGCAAATTCCAGCACAGCCAATGATAACTATTCTCCTCTAGCTTCTTGCTCCTTATCTATAAAATGAAGATAACAGTAGCCCCCTAGTTTAAAAAATTATGAGGATTAAATATAATAATCTGGGTAAAATGCTTGGTGTCTGCTAAGAATTTTAGCTTTGGTTATTATCATTTTATGAAATTCTATTGTATGAATCAGACAGGATTCATTCAGCTTCAAGTGACAGAATACTTGTTTAAGCAAAATGAGCTAATTCACTGCCTCATGTCTGGAATTGACCTGAAGGTTCAGCCAAGATGGGATCGAGGAGTTGGAACCCTTTGGTCAGCAAACTGTTTTCCTCTCTGTATCCTCGCTGTTTTGCTCTGTTCTTTTTTTAAACAATTTGCCTCAGTCTCAGGATGGTTTTCTCCAGTTGTCATTAAAGCTCTAGTCACATAGTCTATGAGTTTGGTCATTGATGCAGGAGACACCGTTTCCTAATTTCAACATTTAAAACATGAAGTCTTCCATGCAGTGCTCACGGTTCTTATTACCTTAGATGTCACTGCTGGCTCATTCCTGAACTGCTCATCATTGACAGTAGGGTGGGAGGCTCTGATTGGCCATCCAGGATCATTAGCTTACCCCATAGCCAGGGTGGGAGTCAGCCCCACTTGATCATATGGGTTGAATACGGTGTGGTGGTTCTCCAAAAGGAAAGGGGAAAAAAATAGTGCTGTATTAGTTTTTAGTGCTGCCATAACAAAAGAACACAGACTGGGTGTCTAAAAAAAATAGAAATTAATTTTCTCATAGTATGGAAGTTTCCATAATATGAAAATCCAAGATCAGGACGTGGACAGGGTTGCTTTCTTCAGAGGCCTCTCCCTTTGCTTCACAGATGACTGTCTTTTCTCTGTATCTTCCCATGATCTTTCCTCTGTGTGCACAGATACCTCTGTCCACAATTCCCCTTCTCATGAGGACACTAGTCACATTGGATTATGACCCACCCTGAAGACTTCGGTTTAAGTTAATTATATCTTTAAAGATTATATCTTCTGGTAGGGTTATCTTTTAGGCATTGCAGGTTGGGATTTCAATATACACATTTCAGCGAGGAAAAGGGACACAATTCAGTACATAATAGCTGCTATTAGAGGAGAGGTGCTGTTCAGGAAAGGAAGGTAATGCTGGAATTGCCAACACTCCACACTCTCACTGGTTTATCTAATCAAAGGTTGAGTTCTGTTTTGCAAAATCAGATGTGAGCTCAGCTTTGGTGATCGAAGCTGGTTCCATTTTGCGGCTCCTCCCTCTTTACTGTGGCTTGTGCTTTTCTGCCACTGGGAAGAGGAGCTGGAGGTTCAGGAGTCAGTCTTTCCATGCTTGAGCCCAGCAGAGATCTTGCTTCTACTCAACCCGCTAGCAAAAGGAATCACAAAACCCCACCTAACTGCAGAGAGGGTGGGCAATCATGGAGAGAAGATCGATATTCAGTGTGCCATCTCCAAAAGTTTATAAATCATTCCACTGTAAAGACATGTGCACACGTATATTTATTGCAGCACTTTTCACAATAGCAAAGACTTGGAACCAACCCGAATGCCCATCAACGATAGACTGGATAAAGAAAATGTGGTACATATATATCATGGAATACTATGCAGCCATAAAAAGGATGAGTTTATGCCCTTTGCAGGTACATGAATGAAACTGGAAATTGTCAGTCTCAGCAAATGAACACAAGAGCAGAAAATCAAACACCATATGTTCTCACTCATGGGAGTGAGTTGAACATGGGAGTGAGTTCTCACTCATGGGTGGGAGTTGAACAATGAGAACACATGGACGCAGGGAGGGGAACATCACACAGTGGAGCCTGTTGGGGGGTGTGGGGCTAAGGGAGGGGTAGCATTAGGAGAAACCTAATGATGATGGGTTGATGGGTGCAGCAAACCACCATGACACATGTATACCTATGTGACAACCCTGCATGTTCTGCACATGTATCCCAGAACTTAAAGTATAATTTTTAAAAAAGACAAATTTGAATTGATTACCACATGTACTTTCTGCACGTGAAACTAGAACCATGCAAGCCTCATTGAAGACCCCTCCAAGAAGAAATCCAAGTAATTTCTCCTTGCAGCAAAGGGGCAAACTGAACAAGAGGAAGTGTGATCAGAGAGCTGTTAGCAAAGCCACGACCTATGGAACTCTACACCCCCCACCAGCGGATCCCTGAAAGAAACACTTGGAACAATTTGTGATTTGAAAGTCCAGTGTCCCACGTGTCCTAAACTCAGAATATTTTATTCTGAGTTTGAGTGAGCAAGGAGGTGAGACAGGACTATAATCTGATCTCTTAGCATGCTCCTTGACATCTGCCAGTCCAGAGTTTTTCATTCTGCACGTTTTTCATGACTTGCTGCCTGATTGAAAGAAGCACAAGTATTGCCACCCACCTTGATTCTTTCATCAAGGATCTGAAGTGGACAAAACTGAAGTGGCAAAGCCCTTCTGTCTAGGGATTGGTAACAGAACTCTGATATCCAGGGGATGGGTGACTCCAGCGGGCACAACTTGCCTGGCATGTGACCTTCTCCCATTACAAAATAATCGACATCAATCTCTCTCCTGTCTGGCCTCAGCTGTGCAGTGTAAAAATGAATGGCTCCTTGTAGATCTGAAATAGATGTTTCCTCAGGCACACTCAAGACATTTGTCACTGAATTCTTCTTATTCTCGGGTCTGTAAGAACTGATTATGCATGTCAGATTTTTCCTCAATTCAGTGGAGTTTAGCAAAACATTCAAAGGCAGTTTAGACATGTCTTTCCTTAGACTTGTCGTCTCCATCATGCAGCAAATGACTAAGGTCTCCTAATGACTGCCTGCAAGCATGGTTATTCATCACTGCAGGGACACGTTTTATGCACAGGGGCTCCTGCTCCTGGACTGGTGAGTGGCTGGTGCTCACGGGGGCCTAGTGAAGGTGCCTGCTGCTTCATTGCTGCATCTAAATACACCGCTTGTCTCAATGACCACAGACACTGAGTTGATGTATGGTGCTTTCTGTATTCTCTCATGGTTTTAATATTTTCAAGTAAGAAAAAATGCACAAAAGATTTATAATTGCTGTTTGTGGTTGACTGTCTTTTGCCACAGTAGTTTTTTCCCATACTGGGTACATTCTCTGAAAAAGTAAAATCAAGAGTTGGACAAGAAATGTCAGTATGGGAGACAAACTGTGTAAGGAAATCACCTGTTGTCTTCAGGGACATAATTGCCCCTTCTGACCCCCAAAACCTGAAAACTTTCACCGGGTGGAAAGGGCTGATTAGAGTGTGATAGTTAATGTCTATGCCAATTCCATTGAGCCCTGGGGTGCTCATATTGAAAATCATTTCTGAGTGTATCTCAGAGGAGATTTGCTGATGAGATTAGCATTTGAATTGGTGGACTCAGTGAAGTGTAATATTTCCCTATATTAATTGACACCGGCCAATCCATTGAGGGTCCAAATAGAACAAAAAGTGGAGAAATGATAATTTTCCTCCCTTGTTTGTTTTCTTCTGCCTTATTGCTTGACCTCAGACATTTCGTCTCATCTTGTCCTGCAGTGAGGCTGGGATTTGTGCCATCAGCCTGCCCCCAGTTCTCAGGCCTTTGAGCTCAGACTGAATCATACCACCAGCTTTCTGGGGTCTCCAGATGGTCAGGGGCACATTGTGGGATGTCTCATCTCTGTAACTGTGTGAGCTGGAACCTCATTGCTGCATCACAAAACCCAAAACCTTCTATCTCTCTGTGGATCCATCAGGGGACACCTGAGATGACTAATGAAAGGAAGAGATTGATCACTCAATGCCAGAAGAAGAGAGGAGGAGATGGGAAATTCTAGCTGACATTCGTCAGTGGCAAACGGTCCAGGCTTCGCTGGTGAAATATGGGCATTGTCAATGAAGAGGACACAGGTAGTCACGCCTACTTCATGAAGTCTATGAGCGGCTTCTCTGTGCTTCTGACCTTCCGGAGAAAACAGCCAGCACTGCAGGACAAGCTTGGGTCCCTGTCTTTGCCCAGCTGCCCACATTGGTTTCCAGGGTGAGGGCTGAGGGTACCACCAGGAGGTGACTGTGCTAGAC